>NC_086246.1:45817500-46117500 GCF_036321145.2 Pelmatolapia mariae | reverse complement strand
TGTGTTGTAAAAGCAGCAGAGCAGAAAGCGAAGAGAGGTACTGTCCCTGTTGGTAAAGAGCGCTCACTGCCCTTTGTGTTTGGTTTAGAAGAGGAGGAGTAACTGCTGACCACATCAACCACAGGCCTTTAACTTACGGTGCAAGCACTTTCTGCATGACCTTCACATTAGAGCAACATTAAACTGTTGTCTGGATTTCAGTCGTTTTTTTGTTTTTTTTAAAGGGAAAAAGATGGACTAGAATGGTACCTTTCAGAGTATAAAAGCTTGACACTGGGCAGAACCCCATTAAAGTACAGTTCAGTGCCCTTTCTTGCAAAGCTATTTTTCCCTACCTCTTCAATTTGTTATTTTAAAGAGACACGATGTGAAACTTGAGTGAAACTGAAACTGTGCCTTTAAACAATGGCATAATCAATAAGCTATGTTGAGCTCTGAGGAGGGTCAAAATTAGTTTTTTCTTAAATGGATGAAATGCTCTACTGCTCAAAAACATGTACTGAGCCTCTATTACGATAGTTGTTAAAAGTTAACTTTATTTGTGCATTAAATCTTATGTCCTGTGTTAAAATACAAACTACAAACTTGGTAAGGTAACAAACTTGATAAATCAATTAGCCATTGATCAGTCAACCTAATGCAATAAAATTTTATGGCTTAGATGTTTTTACTATCAGTTTCTGTCAACAGGATTTGTGTTGAGGCACGTGTTCGCATGAAGCCATGACACAGGCTCTGGGTGTGAATTCAGCAGAAATCTATCTTTAACGATCCCCAGAGAGAAAGCCGGTCATTAAAGAAGAAATCAACTGGTAGAAAATGACAATGTAAATTAGTCTTGCCCTGGATGCACTAGTTCACAGTAAAATATTTCAGGCTGCTCTGTGTCTTTCTGATGAGTTTAATCATGCCACTGGTGTCACAGAGCTGCTTCCTCTCACCTCTGACTGTGTGCATTTACTAAACACTGGCCTGGGAATGATTACCTCCCTCCTTCTGCTCTGACTATCTCTGTATATGTCTGCTGATGTTGTTTAGAGGAGTACAGACCACTTCAAATCGTCCTCAGTGTGGAATGGAAACGGCGGCAATCAGGGGGAGTGCTGCAGCACATTCTTATATGTCACTTTTTAGCAAAACACACAAGCCGAGCTCTTGTTCTCTGTCTCCGCATGGAGTTTGCAGTGTGGGCAGAGGGTGATGAATACAATGGAGAGAAAATAGAGGAGAGGAGAGAGGGGGAGTGGGGATGGAGGAGAGTGCGTGGGTGAGCAGATAGGACTGGAGATGAGGGGGAGGGGGCAGGTTAAGTTGGTGCCTACACAGGGCTCTATCCCACAGGCTCTCTCCTGTCTCCCACGCCTGGCCCCTCTAACCTGGCCTAGCTTCTGTTTAATGTCTGGCTCTGTCACACCTCAGCCCACTCCCTAGAGATCTGCACGTCTGTGGAGTAAAGTACATTTCAAACTATTTCTCCAAAGGAAAAAAAAACACTAGCGAAGACTTCAGTGTAGATTTTTTGGGCCTTTCATCTCTCGAGCAATTTCGGCTTGGCTGCATCTCTGGCTCTGTTTCTCTTGGCTCTTAAACTCTTTTTACCTCTACTTTTGAAGGACTTGAAGCTTCTAATAATTTATTTGACTACACTTTTAAATTATCCATATACTTATTGCACATTCAAACAAACTATACCACAACGTCATTTTTTAAATTTGACTTTTGACAGAAGAAAATGAATATAAAGTTGTTTATTATTAGCTTGATAGACATTTGTGATGGTGATAAGAAAAAGGTTTCATGCATCTTTGGTATCGGCATGAATTTCTGAGATCTTTTACAGATTTCATTTGCTGCCTGTGCTCTCAACAACTCGTAGGACAAAACACAAGCAGTTACTCATTTCAAGGTGTGAAATTCTGTGGTTCCCTTGGTATTGCAGAGATATGCACAGGGTGTACTTTGGCATTGTTTTCTTAATGAACCGGCCGATACTGGATAACGAAAGATAATGGTCCTAGATTTGAAGGTTGGGGGACTGGCAGTGGAGTAAAAGTTAAACATGTGTCTGCAAAATTCGGTTTGTTTTGCAGACAAATGTTTTTTATCAGGTGAGGGAAAAGAAAGCTTGCAAAAAAATGACTTGCTTAGGACTAAGAACAGAAATAACTTGATTGAGGTTTTAAATGTGCCTCTTCCCTACATAATGAAAAATGATGCATATCCACTTTGTTAAAATGCAACACCAAAAAATTAATCCTTTCTCAGTTGGAGCAACAGCAATATTTGAAACTATGTGTAAAGGTGTGCATCATGCACATACTGTGTGTTCCTATCTGACTGATGTTTTGTATGATCTTAATTTATTGATCTGTTGATATATAATGTTTTGCATTGATCCATCGTCTGCCGCATTGAGTAAAACTATATCAAATTAAAACATAAAGAATATATTAAAAAAAAGAATAAATATATGCAATACACTTTGTTCCTACCCCGCTACTTTATCATTGCTGCTAGTGCCAACTCTGATACTAATAAAGTCATCATATTAAGATGTTTGCACTTTTAGTAATCAGTGACTCCTCTGGTTGAGATAATGGTTATATACAAGTGTTTTTGGCAGGTGGGGGAACACTAAACGAAGCCCTGTCATTCAGCAGGCATACTGAAACGTGTCTGGGCACTCATCTGGGGAACTATTTTGAAATATTATCTAAATTAACTTTAATGTCAGTGGGACATAAAAACTGCATGTACAGAATATCCAGTGAAATCTGTTAACAATAGCTTGAAATTTTTCTGGCTTTTCCCACAAATGCTGTGTTAATAAGCTTTTATCCCCTGGATGATTTTTCTTCACAACCATCTTTGCTGTTGCTAAACTATCTCATAAATTTGAATTCAGAATGCTTGCCATGTCTCTCTATTATGTCTGCTGCTTCCCAGAACCAAATCTAGCAGTGTCCATGGATACTGCAGCCTTCCCTGCACCGGAACAACATACTCCATCACTGTAACCTGTAACTGCAATTTAATAACTAATAAAAAACTAGAATCGTGCAGTTTGTTGACAAAGACATTACTCTACATGAAATAAACATATAACATCAGCAACGCGTCATGTACAGATCCACTATTGGTTTAAATATTTAGCATGAATTGGAAAACACATGCAAGCTTTAAATTTTCAGTTTGTCAGATGTCATTTGCTAAGAAGTCTTTATCTTTAAAAATGATCCCTCAGCTTCCTCTGCTGCTCCTACATCTTTCTTGATGTCTAAGAGAGTTATCGCATTAACGTTTATTTCTCCTGAGAATTGCAACAACGGTACCTTTCGCTAGCAACACACATTGTGTGTCAAACAGCACAGAAACAGTATGTGTTTTGGGTGATATTTGTTGAGTGGTTTGAATCACTACATTTGAGATTACCTACATTTTAAATAACAAGTTATGTCATATGTGCTTGCACCTCTCAGGTTTAGCAAGCCAGACCCTGATTTACCACCACTTTATTGACATCCACATGCCTAAACACATGACACGGGTGAGAAGAAAAAAGGAATGCATGCATCACATGCTGACTTAACCGTTTCCTGGCATTAGCTGAAGGACTTGAAAATGAATTTACTTTTTAGTGTTTTGTATGAAATGATATTATATTATTTTGTATTATGTGATATGTAATCACGCTCAAAGTCTAGAACACTTCCTCATGGAGTCTGCCAATGAAGGATTTTCTGTCTGAGTGATGCTTTCCCTCATCTCAGTGCATCATTTGCTTGTGTTGGCCTGGAAACAGGTAACGCTGTACCAAATGTTGGTTTACTGTACATAATCGCTGAGATATTCAGATCCACATGAGGGCTGTATGAGCAGATTAATAGTATTGACAAATCCTAATTAGCGTCATGCTGAATCAAATGATTAATGTGAACAGTTGTTAAGGAGGCAGTGTGTGTCTAAATAGACCCAGAGGCTAGATAATACAGTAATAGCCTATGACTCACACTAGCACTGTTTTAATGAGAAACAGACAGAAAAAGACAGAGAGAAAAAGAAAGAATGTCAGACAAACTGAAAGTAAGAGAAGGAGGGAAAGGAAAACAGAATGAAATGACAGTGTTTTCCATTGCTATCCTGTTGAGTGCCTATCTTCCTGCCTGGCTCCCCCAGTGTTTTTACACCTCGAGTTTTAAGCAGCGATGGGATTAGTTTGTAGGATTGTTGGCTTGCATTGTGTGCTGAGAGGATAGGCAGTGAAATCCCTTTTTCAGCCACCACTACTTATCCTTGTCCCTGTGTTGTCTCTTTCAAACAGAAGCGCCTCGCTCTACATGCATGTAATCTAGGTGACAAGAAAGAATGAAAAGAGAATTGAATGTGTATGAAGGGATTGAAAATGGGATGGCTGACAGGGAGAAGAATGTGGCGAGGTTAGTGGAATAGTCTTTGGAGGAAAGAGGGTGTGAGTGTGTCTTGAATGTGAGCTTTATGGTTCACAGGTAGCTTCCTCGGCTCATTTAAAATTGGTGTGTAGGCCCATAACATGAGCACTGTGCATTTATGTCTAGTATCAGCATGTAAATAATTCATTCTCAACTTCATGCCTGAATTATTGATGTCTTAAAGATTACAGAAACAGGCAGCAGAAAACAGCAGTCTAGAGGGAGGGAGTGTGATGCAAGATGGAGAAAAGAATTATGATTTCATCATTATTTACAGTTTTGTTCCAAAATGAGTTTTTCGCCAAATGAAAAATGTGACATTTAATCAGATAAAAAATGATTGCTAGCATGAAAATAAACTTGTGGTTTAATATATTTTGTTATTAGCCTTTTGTAATTTATAAAACAATAACATTTTAAAGAATATAATTGAGCAAAACAAAACTCAAGAAACATGGAAATATGGAGAAGGTTGTCTGGCAAGGCCAAGCACAAAGGTGCTATTGTGCCCTATATACTCTATAGAAGTAGAGCTTTTTATAATTGCATTGTGATTCTACGGGCAGCAGTGTTGAGCTGTTTACCAACCGTGCAAGTGGGGATCAAGCCAGCTGGTTTTTTTTTTTGGTTTTTTTATCCCTGGCTTCTCCTCTTCTTCCACCATGAAGTATTATCATCAAATTTGTTGAGTAGCTTCCTGGCACAGGTGGGTAATTTAGTAAGCAAATATAAATGAAATCTGTTACATATAGTGAGAAAAACTTACTAACTAAATACTTAATTGGAGATTATGTATAGGAATTTCAGGAGCAGGACCACGCCTCCAAACACGCTCCTTCCGGCTGTCATCTATATAGGTTCCCCCAGTTCCGCAAGCTGTTCACTCTCGTTTACGTGCCCCACCTTCCCTCCCTCCTTGTTCTCCATTCTTTAACTTCTTCACTTCTATTTAGTACATGGGGATCTGCCAGGTCCGGGAGCCATCGCCAGTCCCCTTCGAGGCCTTCCCCAAACTGCAGCTCAATTCATGTTAAAGCATTTACTTTTACCTACTAATATTAAACCTAAAATGAGGATGTGGACCCAGTTAGTGAAATGTAGAATATAACACTTGCTTGGTGGTTCTGCATTATTTTTGCATTGCAGAAAAGCCTTCTTTTGACATATTTCTCACTCACATTTTGCTACAAAACTGTAGCAAAATGTGAGTGCAACAGCATCAAGACAAAGGGTAGTCTTCAAGGAGCATTATATGTGTTTTTATAGGTGTCAGCCATTTGACAGTATGCACTAAAATTTTGAGCATTGTTTTTGATTAGTTGAAAATACACTCCCCTCCCAAGCCAAATTAATGCAAATTAGTCACTTGAGTTTCCCATGCCTATGACCAGCTTAATGTACCAAGGAGACTGGCCACATCATTAGGAAAGAACTGGCTATTCAGTCAGTATCTAAATGGCTGAGCCCCCAAATCTTTTCTATATTTCCTAGTTTAAAAAACTATGTGAAACTGTGTACATCTTTATTCTAAATTTTCAACATGCAGTGCTAGACAACTACTCACATCACAGATCTTGCAGGACCATGGGCACTGAGGAACTACAGAATCCAACAGGGTTCATACAGAGGTGAAGGATCAGTGGTAGCAAAAGTCAGATTCAAGACCTTTTACCCAAAAGACTAGGGTTTGTGCCCTGTGTGAGATGTAGCTGCCTGCTGGTTAGATTTAGATAACTTCTCAGTAAGGTTTAGGAAAGATTCTGGCTTTTCTTAGAATACCCCCCGTCACAAAGTAACCACATAGTAGAAAGCAAATGTTTCCATTTGCAGCTACCATCGCCACCGTTTTCTTGGTTAACAGGTTGATGAGTCACGCTGTGGTCTCACGACATCTATTATGGTGCAGTGCTAAATGATGTTAGAGCCTGCTGCCCTTATATCATTTTTAAAAAGGACTGTCTAACTGTATGCACATAAATGCACAAACTATACTCTAACACAAATGCTTGCCAAAATGTCAAGTTGGTTCAGAAAACCCCTTTTCAGATTTTTTAGAGATCAAATGTCATTGAGCACATGCGGGGCACTTCTGAAATAGGTTTGTGGTTTCTTTTGTCATTTGGTCAATTGCAATATAACTCAATTTATCAACTGCAAACTCAAAAATAACTGTGATCCATAATGTATGTTACCTTCTTCTGAGAAGTTTCCACAATGAATAAACTGCACTAAAAACATGCTTAGAATGAGTATATAGCATAGAACTGGAGCACAACAACAAAAGACAGTTATGTCCATGGATAGATGGATGGATGGAAGGAACATGCAGAAAAGGATTCTTATCAAAGAATGGAGGAGAGACCTCACATTTCTCTGTATCTTTTGTTTACTTTGTTATCCCCTTTCTGCAGCATCCAGAATGAGACTTGTGTGTTTACGACATCTTTTTGTGGGTGTAACTGTGTGTTTGTGGTGGCTGTGCTGCCTGCTCAGGGAGGCACGGGGCCCAGACACTTGGAATCATTTAGTGAGAATTTTGAGTGTGGGAGGAGAGGAATGTGCGCCCAGATAAAAGAAAGAAACGTGAAAGAAAAACAGAGCAAAGAGAGGGGGTGGAGAGTGCGACAGATAGACACAGATATAGACAGAGAGAGGGCAGGCATGGAGAGTGTGGCAGGTGAAGTAGAGGTGGAGGGAAGATAGGGGGATGTGCCACCTGAGAGAGAAACACTTGGAGTGGAGGAAGACAAGCTAAAGTCAAAGACGGGGGTGAAAAGCAGGGCATAGCGAGGGAAACAAAACAGAGAAAGGGAGGGGAGAGCCCAAAAGACATAGATGTAGAGCAAATGACAGACAGTGGGAGCAGCGCAGAAAGAATAGGAGAAAAAAGCTCAGAAAAAAAGTACAAGCTGCCCACTCCTTACCTACTGTTCTCCATTAAGCTGATTTTTTCAAATGGCTCTTGCAGGTCTCGCTTAGGGGGAACATCTATTCCTATCACAATGCTGCCTACACACACCTCGCAGTGACAGGCAGAGCGGGAGAGAGAGAAAAGAGGGGGGCCCAAAGTATAAATGAACGAAGATTTATAAGAGAGAATAGTGGAAAAGGAAAGGAGGGGGGCGACCAGAGCATATTGTGTAACTGAAAATATAAACCAAAAGTACAACATGTTATGTACCGTTTATTATTAAATCAAAGAAAATGTAAACAATGTATGCATTTTTATTACTTCAGTGACTCAGTGCTGAAATAAAAAAATGCTTTAAAACCTGTGGTAAACCACTTTGTACCAAATGTGCACAGATGTTCAGACCTCTTTTCTCTTTTGTATACATTTATATTTTTGTTGTCGACACATGTACTGTACCCTCCCACATCCTTATCTCATGTTTCTGGTCTCTCTTGCCATCTCTGATATGTGCTAAAACTAACAACCTTATGCGAGGATACCTCAGTACCGACTGACTGTGGCTGACTGTAAGTGCAGCCATTTGGGTGTGTACACAGGTGTGTTTGCAGGACAGCCGGAACATGCAAAAACTCTGTGACTATCTGAAGAATAGATGCCAAAATATAGGTCTGAATCAACAGCTGATCAGCGTGATTCAAAGCAATCACTAAGGCGTCCAAAATCATATTTCTTAATTTTTACTCATCCCAATCGGTGACGGCAGATGGCTGCCCTCCCTGAGCCTGCTTCTGCTGGAGATTTTTTCCTGTTAAAAGATTATTTTATCCTTAAGTGTTCGCTTGCTTGCTCATCAGGGATTCTTTGTTGTCACATTTACCTTCCAATATAAAGTACCTTGACATAACTGTGTCTGTCATAGAACTGGATTTACGTAATTAATTAAGGTCAACTATTTTCCTACTGAGAGATGAGAAAAAAGTTATTGCACAAGAAGCCTTTCTTTATGTTCTTATACAAGTTAAAATGACAAAGCATTCAATGCAGCATCTATCCATGCAAATATGCATTTCTTTCTGCCCTCATACAAGCTGAAAAGCCAAATCAAAATCAAATCAAATCACTTTTATTGTCACGTCACATGTGCAGGTACACTGGTACAGTACATGAGAGTGAAATTCTTGTGTGCGAGCTTCACAAGCAACAGAGTTGTGCAAAAATACAATAACGTAAAAAAAGCAAAATATAAGAATGGCACAAAATATAAGATAGATGGATAGACACTTTTCATCATATGATGATGAAATCTGCAATTGGCCACCTGACTCAGCTGATGAGCTATGTAGTTCAGCTGGACAGATTATACACTGAAACAACACCAAATCAGCAGCAATTGTTCACTATTGACAAAAATCAGTCCCTTGATAGACCCCTTGTGTGCAGGTCAAGATGACTTCCATCCAAAATCAATCTCAGGGAGCATTGCGTGCATCTCTATGGCCATTCCTCTATCTTCAAGGGAATAATATGCAATGGGCACCCGTTTAAAAAATTTAATGATGAATCAGAGTTTAGTTGATGGACGTGAGGCACTATTGACCAGCTGGGATCATGCAATGAACTGGGCCAGGCTGACCTTCATGGCTCCTGGCAACAAGGCGGGCACATTCAATCTCACTTGACCCACTCAGCTTTGACCCTTGACCTGTGGCAATGCTGCCCTTGTGTGAACTATCACCTCGAGGGATCAATAGCTCTTGACCATCGCCACAGGCTTTTGGCCTGAGCGCCCATGGCGATGGAGAGACCACAGAGATGCTGGAATTGGGGTGCAGGTTGGCAGAAGCAGCTGACCTCACACGGGTCGGTCACTGACTAATGATGATGTGGAAGATTTATGCTGAAAACGAATCAGATAAGGGGAGAGGGTCACCGAAATATGTGCGGGTATGTAAATTTCGAATAGATCAAAGCAAATAATCTTTATCCGTCTTTAATTCCAACTCTGAATATTTGAGCTACAAATGTCAAATTTAGCCTACAGACTTCAAAACCTCCGGCTGGAAATTTGAACTCAGTGAGAGGAATCCTTTCAAGTTCTCCCAATCTGTTTATGTCATACATGGATACCTCTCTCTGTACTTCAAACTAGGTCTTCGCATTTTGATCCTTAGTTATTGTGGTTTTGTTGTGTAGTTTAACAAGTCAGATCGCTAATCCTCTTATGCTAGAATGGTGTAGCAGCGGCATCATAAAGTTGAGCTGCCCTGCATTCTAATCAGGAAGGTAAAGTTCTTTGATCTCGAGTTGGAAAAGCTTCCTCAGTTTCTGCTTTAGAGCTGATACTGTGAATAGTAGCGGCTTTATGGTCTAAAACCCTTCCAGCATTTGCTTTGCTGTTGCTACAGACTCTGGTATTATACTACTTACAAAAACAGCCATTTCAATCCTTATTCCCACATGACAATTTCCAGCTTTATTTTAACATTAGACTGGAACCTCAAGATTTCAATACACACATTGGCAAATGGCAAAACGCACACACAAACACACATAGTGGGTCTCGGTGGGTGACGGAGGGATATGCTGAGGGTGTTTTAACAGCAGTGAATCATCAGCAATATAACACGATGGGAATACTGAATGCATTCTTCTCTCTGAGATTATACACACACTGGAAAATATGAAAATGGGACCCTAAATTCATGACACCAAAGAGTCAGAGTGGTGGGTTGCTAGAAAAAATTACTTTATCTTTTGAATGAAGAAAAACCACTTTAGAAAATAACTAAGAAAATTAGATCAAAGAACAAAGAAACAAGGAGAGAAAGAAGATGATGAAGACAAAAATATTGGGGAGCAGAATGCATGTCCAAAAGAATGAACTCAGAATCAGTTTAAAACAAAGTGATGCAGAGACTAAGATGGGCAAAAAGCACCTGAATTCATCAGATATATTGTAGACAGCTTACTGTTTACACATGAATTGAGATGATGTAATTTTAAGAGAACAAAAGATCCATTCTTTTGCTAATAAATGAATAAACAACCTGAAAAGCAAGAAATCTGATTTGGCCACATATAGGTCTGAAATTAGTTAACATATGCCAAATAAGGACAGAGTACTGAAAAAGTCTCATTACACTATGCCTTAAAACAGAAAACAAGCTAATAGACAAAATATGTGCAACATCTTCACTGCATTGACAACAAATATGTTACATTTAGAAAAAAAATACTCCAAATAAGTAAAACAGAAGCAGCTAAGAAACACATTCACCAATTTGCCAACACATATGTGTCATAAAGAAATGTGCTGCAAATACTTAAAAGCTTATGTAAATGATTAAATGTTGCAAGTCCTACACAACACAACAGACGTTCCCACAATACACCAGTAACTGAAGAATCTAACAACCACTCCAATGTTACAAAAACAAAAAAAAATAAGCAAAATATTTTTAACACGACTGCGCTTGTGGAAGTATTGTAGGGGTTTCTTTTTCAGGGATTCAGGCACATCCCAGTACATATACAAACATATACAAATATGTGTTTCTGTCGAAACAGCATCACAGAAAGCATTATTCATCCAAAGAAAACTTAATGTTACAAAAAAATCATCAAACTCCTGCCTCACAAAGCCTTAGTCACTTCACTGCAACAGCCAATAGTTAATGGGAGAGACAGGTGCTTCGTCCTAGATGACTCCTTGTACATAAATTCTGTGTGTGTGTGCATGTGTGTGTGTGTGTGTGTGTGCGTGCATGTATGTGTCTGTCAGCTTTTGTGCAAGTGTCTGTTCTCTCATTTCCCATTTCTCATATCTCATGTCTGCGGTTTCACAGACAGCAGGGCCCATCTCACGAGAGCTGAGGCATGACTCAGACCTACGCAGACTTGTGGCTGGCAGCTGTGACTCAGAAAGGAAAGGAAAGGATGGAGAGGGAAGGGGAAGGGAGTTAAAGAGGATCAGAAACAGAGTGAGGTGGAGGGTGTCGGAGAGGGAATGTCTTGTCCTCTTCACCCGGCATCGCAGAGATGAGCAGCTGGCCATGAATACATGAGTGGCAGCATCACTCACACATGCCACTGATACATGCAGACACACAGGAGCAGCTGAAAATAGCAAAACAGAGGCCTTCCGCAACATCTGCTAATTATCTGGCAGAAAGCAGGCCTGGGCCCTGGATCAGAGTAGTCCCAGCTGTGGGCCTGGACTGCAGGATGGCACTGATAGAAATGGAGAGTGAGCAGGGAGAGAGAAAGCTTGGTGAGTAAAACTGTCAATAACAAAGAGCTTTACAACAAGCAAACTGGCTCCCTGTGCAGCAAGCGCATAGATCAGTCTGTCATAAACACATAGATTTATTTTATCCATATGTGCTGCAGAGAAATAACTAAGGTCCCTGCCTTCCAAGTGCATTGGCAGGAATCACAATATCCTTCACAGTCAGTCAGTTTGCCCACCTTCCCTCTGTCTCCATCCTTCTCTTTCTCTCTCTCTCTCTTTGGTATCTTCTGCACTCAGAAAAAGAAAGACAAACTCATTTCCATACAAATGGAGTGAAAGCCTGCAGCCCAGGGACCCAGTGGAATTGCAAATATTTCATCTTTGCCTGGGAGCCTCGCAGTATTACACCTTGGCTATTATTCCCTCTGTTTTATTCTTTCTCTTCTTTTACTTCCTTTCTCTTCTTTGCTCTCTTACACGCTCACCTCTGCTATCCACCCATGCTTACGCTGACCCTGCACGTATCTATATACCTACTGTCTCCCAAACCACCCATCTAAGGCTACGTCCACACTAATGCGTTTTCTTTTGAAAACGCATCGTTTTCTCTCCGTTCTGGCCTCCCGTCCACTGCGTTTTCCCCAAAGAAAAACGCAGCGTTTTGAAAACGCTCTCGAAAACGAATACATTTGAAGACGGTGCGTTTGCGTTGCGGTGTGGACAGTAAAAACGGAGACTTTCTAAAACGATGACGCATTTTAGTCATGTGATGCAGTCATGTGACCAATTAAACAAAGATAGCGGAGGGCATTATACAGCAGTTGTTTTGTTTGCTCTCAATTTTGACAGCCCTATTAAAGATTAATATCAGTTTGTACATGCTCCAGATAGTTTTTCTTCAAATTCTTTAATTCTCACTCGCTTTTGCAGCTTTGTACTTTTGTGTTACTCGCAGCAACAACTCCACCTCATTGTTAGTCCATTTAAAAATACTCGGTGCTTTTCCTCGACCTTTTGCCGCGACGTTTCAACGAGTCGGAAAGTAAATAAACGGCAGACAGAAATGAGGCAGGCCGAATCTTCTTGCGCTTCACGCATGCGCAGTACTGGAACGTAAGCGTTTTCGGCCGTTTCAATGTGGACGCACAACTCTGTGAAAACGATTGAAAACGCTAGTGTGGACGCGGAGCGTTTTCAGACGAAAACGCCGTTTTCAAATCTATCCGGGCTAGTGTGGACGTAGTCTAGCTTATAAAAAACAATCCTCCTACAGTGTTTATAGCATTTCATCCATTCGCTATTCTCCAAGTGCATTTAAAAATAACTTTGCTACAAAGCTAGACTCAATTTAGACTACGAGTCAGGAGTCTTCATTAAGGAAGTTTTTGAGGAACTTTTGGGGTGAACACATTTATGACTTTCAAGTGCTGCAGTACAGCTAGAAACCAACTGCTGCCCCTCTGTTTCACTTTCGTCTTTTTTCTCTTCCTCCAGTATCCCTCCATCCTCGCCTACTTCCTAGCATCTGCCCAGTGCCCACATTCTTGGGCACACATGGTGTCCAGCAGCTGCCAGGTCAGCATAGGTGCTGGTGCACAGATTGCCTGGCGCTGGCCTCCTACTCAGGCGAACTGCCAGTTGTGGACACAGAGACAGCCGGGAGGTACTGCAGAGGGTAGAGGATTTAACAGACTTTATAAAACACAGTGTGTTGGCTGCATTTTTTAATTACTGATCAAAAGTAAAGAAAAGCATGCATGAGATAAATGATCACATGTAGACTATGCATTGATGGTAATTGTCAAATGTGTGTTGGATTGGCAGTGTGAAATCATTTCATTTGAACATTTTGATTTTGTGGAAAATATCAGTGGGGGCAGATAACCTGCTCATCTCAAAAGCATTTAGCACCCCCTTTTTCATTGAACACACTAAACATATTAGGTTTTTTTTTCTGCTTACACTACATTTTATTCTCAAGAGGGAGCCCTGTCCATGGGAGTCCTTTACATGGCTGATTTTACTAGTAGGTTTTACAAAGAGGAGCAAAGGGAAGACAGGCTAGGCCCCAGATGGACAGTGTGTAATGTTGTTAGCTATAGTTAGCCAATTTAGTCACACCGCCAGCAGCTCTCATTACATGATCTAATTCTCCCTCTCTATATATCTATTCCCCTCCTGTTTCTCAAACACAGTCATACTCACACACACATACACACACACACACTTCCACACAGGCCAGGATGGAGGATGAACCAAGAGGTGAAAGACAGATAGACTGATGTGTGTGTGTGTGTGTGTGTGTGTGTACGGGTGGAGCTGGTGGAGGTGGTTGCTGCACTACCACTATGTCTTCAGGTTATGCAGGGCCCCTTGCTCAGGAACTCCTAGTTTTCCAACAAGAGAAAGGCATCAAAATTGAATGATGATATTAATAATTCAGCGTCAGATCTCTCAAAAAAAAACAGGTTTTCTGAAACGATAAAATAAAAATCAATGCTGCCTCTCCTATCTCTGTCTTTCTTTCACTCCCCATCTCTTCATGCATGCATGGAGGAGGAAGGAAGAGGGGGTGGAGAGGATCAGCGTATGTGGCTACATGCCTCTTTGTTCGTGCCCCATGTGTGGGAGCTTCTGTCGGTGCGCTTCTGTCTGCGTTCTTGCAGGTTGGACATCAGCTTCGTGCCCGGCGGTCTGCGCTGTTACTCAGTGAATTCCCCGGAGGCAAGAGTGCTGCTTCAGCCTTGCCACCTCCAGACTGGGTCAGAGGAGAGGAGACACCACGTGGAAGGAGGTGCAAATCTCAGTGGACTTACAGGAAGAAAAAACCCCCCCCAAAAAACAGGCTCGCACACACAATCACATGTAAGCATACACCCATCTGAGCAAACACTAAACAAAAGCCCTGGCTGTGATACAAACAGGCTGCTCATGCGTTAGAACAAAGCCGTTTCATTGACGTGGTCGTGTGTCCATTGTTAGGTTGATGTGCTGAGCAAACCAGGATACAGCATGAGCTAATTATCACCTCGGTATGAAGCTGTCTGAAGAGGAGCAGGTACACACCCACACTGCATGTGCCTGTGTGTCTGTGTTTTGTGTCAGAATGTCAGACACACCACTGTGTTTTTAGTCTGCACTGTCTTTTTTTTATATATATATCTCCAGTACACCAACCTGTCTTAGTCGGCTGCCTCTTCCACTTAGCCCACAGAGATCCAAATGTAAAAATAATACTGAAATCTGTCATTTCTCTCCTCATTTTTACGCAGTGGTCGCATGGATGGGTTGTCAGAATTTTCTCCATAGTCATTTTAAATTGGGGAGTTTGCAGCAAGACTGTGTGGGCAGGGTAGTTTACAAATGTTTTTGGAAATACTAGACTCGCAAGGTTAGTTGGTTGGGACATTTCTGGCACTGACATGATGAGGAGGAGGAAATGTAAATCAGATACACAAACTGGAGGAGGACTGTTTGTCAAGTTGTTTCCTAAATAAAAATACGTTTTATTAAGAGATGCTGAGATTGGGCATTGCAACAATAACAGCTATGTTATTCAGACTGTGCCAGAGAGAAGTTGGGATTTACATTTGCACTTTACCTAGACTGTAGTGCCTTTTGCACTCTTGTCCAGAGTAGTTTATATAAAGAAGATACATTAATGTTTACCAAAATAAATAAATAATAATAATCAGCAGGTACATGTGCTTTTAAAACCACAAGTATTTAAGTATGTACAAGGTGAGAGGTTGGCAGCCACAATGTCCACAGTTCGACTACTGGTCAGCTGAAATCTTTGTTTTTATTTATTTATTTTAATCTTGTGTGGACTTGTGTGCAATTCATCAATACAAAAAATGCACAACTTTAATAAAAAACTGAAGCTACAGATTCAGGCTGTAAGGTTAAATACAGTGCTCAAGGTACATTTAAATGAGAATCATCCAGCGCCACAGCTCTAAATTCTGTAAGATCAAACCACACAGTTTGCAGCTTAAATCTATTTACTGTTATGCTTTTATTGTTTTGGGGTGAAATTCACTGGTGTTGTGCTTTGTTCACATGCTCAACAACAAAGCCTTTTAGATTTGCCGCTCTGATTCATGCCTCTGACTGGCTTCTTCTGCAATGGCAGCTGAAGCTTGTGACTGCTGATGTAAGTAAAGCCATTAGTTCTACTTATTGATGGCCAAAATGTATCTATAGTAAACATATATAGATTTAGTTAAATATATAGTATTGCTGAAATCTAAAATTCTAACACAGTGTGAAAACCTGGTGTTCTAACCCCTTCGTAACACCACTGTCCATTCAACATTTCTTCAAATGAATGTTGATCCAAGCGATTTGATGCTACATACAAATTATGTTGTAGATGAAGGCTGCTTTCTATTCACGTTCTCTATATGCTGTCCCCATTTTATGGAACACATCCTGCATGGGGAGATTAGAAGCAGCACTGACTAACTTCCTGTGATTGTTGTGGACAAGCGACGAGGCCTTGTGTGTTTGTGTGTGGGTGGCACATCTGGCACTGGAAGCTAATAATCTGTGTGTGCGTGTGTGGATGTGTGACTCTGCCTTGTCTGTGTGCTTTAGGGATTCATATCTACTTTTGTGCATCTAAGTGATAATTTGTATTTGTGTCTGTGTATTAGTGCTCTCTGATGTATGTGTGAATGTTCCTACGCATGCACGACCCTGAAAGTTTGCCCATGCTTATGTGCGTACATCCATTCCAAGTGTGTGTTTGGTGTGTTGTGAGAGATGGAGGAGGTTCTGCTCCTCTGACACAGCCACTGTGTCATGCAGACAGATCCAGAGTAGAAGAAATCATTACACTATGTTCTCTGTAATAAATTAGTGGGTTGAGGTAACCCAAGGCAAGGTAATACAAGGTTAATAATGCACTGTTATTCCCCACTGGCAGAAATAAACAATCTCCTCTGTTTATTTGCCTTCGCTACACTCCCACGAGAAGCCAGAAACAGCAGGACAGAGGCGTGGAAAGAGGGAAACAGAGGGAAAAAAGATAGCGGGATGAGAGTCAGAAAGATAGATGACAAATAGATGATGCTCCATTCCCGCTCTGACACCCACCTACCCCTCCTGCCGTGTCCTTCGTTTCACTGCAGAGAAAAATTAAAACAGGTCGACCCACGTTTTTTTCTCCTCTTTTTCCCTAGTCCCTTTTTCCTTCCTCCACACTGGGTCATCTCTCTCTGTTTATCTGTCTTCCTTTCTCTGTCTTCCTCCCACTCTTCTGGTCATTGCATGGGCCAGGATGGGAGTCACGACAGGCTCTGGGATGACCCCCCCCCCCCAATATCTGTCATTTATCACATCCCACAATTGACAGCTGCCTCTACCCACTCACACTTTCACCTCTGCATTTCTCATGCAAGACAATGTGTCACATGTAGCATGATATACTAATATGCCTATTCTTTCCTTTAAAAAGAAATAAATTATATATCCACCAAAACATACCAGTTTTCCATTAACAGTATTTCACTCTATAAAACAGAAGCTTTGGCCAGTTTCTCAGTGATACTATACAGTGCGTGGTTAACTGTTCACTTGGAATGTAAAACAAAATACAGTTGCACTATTGAGTGTGGCGAGCATATTATGTCAAATTTAAAGATATGCTTAAATTTGAAAACAATGTATTTATGTCTCCCTGGATCTTTTGTATGATGTACCTCTCCTCAGTGTATATGTGTGTGCTTGGAGACACACAAAGCCTCACCATTATTCAACATATGGCCATTAAATAGCAACCTTTCTATAAGAGCACCAAGCCTCAGGAAGAAAAAAAGAGGACTCGTCATCCCTGTCGTGCTGTGAAAATGAACAGTATTTCATGATTTCTGTGAGAACACTGTGAGCCTTCATGATCATGCAGCAACACAACAAGAGACAGAGCAGAGCAAGGGGGGAGATAACAAACTTGTCACGTTTTGTTGCAAGAGATGGTGTTTCTCTTCGTGACAGTTCTCCCGATGGTGACATTCAGGCCCCCACAGTCATCGTTCGATGATCTCATGGGTGACACTCACACATAAACACAAACACACACTCACCTGCCCAGCAATAACCTCAATGTACTTCCTGAATAGACAATTCACATAATTATGCTTAGTTTAAGCAGAAACCTGGTATGCTTTAGGAGCCCACACATGTTTTGCAAACAAATACATGTATCCATGCAAAGGTTACAGTGCAACCGTGAGCTCGGCCGATCACTGCACATGCAGCCCTGGTTAATGCAGGAGTAGGAGGCAGAGACCACAGATATAGAGTGGAGTGAGCACTAGTGTGAGAGTCAGATAGGAAGTGAAGTAGCTAAAAACAGAGCTCACATGCGAGGCAAGCCTGTCAGAAGTACTGAAACCTACCACAGGGACTCACTAACTGGGTCACCAGGGCCTTTGGGTCTGGGTGAGCTGTGCACTTTTCAAAGATAGTCCAACTTCTCTACATTAAAGAAGAGCAGAGGAGTTTTTGATCTATCTTGTCCACCTTAATCTCCACCAAGGGAATGCTCATTATGCCCTCTATACCACCATGATAATTTTTTAGCGTTTCCATTTCCCAAGGTAAACACTTATTTTCTCTGTAGGTCTTTTGCGGTGCCTGTGCATCACTAAAATGAGGTCGACATATCCCTATTGATTCCGTTTAAAAGCACATCTCTTTGTAAAATTCACTAGAAAGCTTTAGATGAGGTGTGTTTAACTTGAAGAAACCTGCATTTGTAAAAATGCACACTAATCAGTGTTGGGGTCATTACTCACAAAATGTAACTATTAAGAAAAGTAAAGCAGTTAGTTGATCACTGGAAAAAGTAAATTGTTACATTACTTTCTTGTTACTCTGTAAATTGATCTGAAACGTATTGTCATATAATTACTAGTTACCAGCCCATATCTCTATTCCACGAGCGCTGTAGACCACTCCAACATTTCTCCAAAAGTTGATTCTGTTCATCTGGACATAGCGTTTCACCAAGCAACGTTTCGTCACTCATCCAAGTGACTTCTTCAGTCTCAGCTGACTGCAGGTTTCCCCAATCTTATAAACAGTACATTTGCATAATGACTGAAACCAGCCCACTGAAGGAACAAAGGGCTGGGTGGTCAGTTCTTTCATCATAATTATGCAAATTCTCATGACCATTGATCAACAACCACTGATCAAGGCCCACTGATCAAAGACCACTGATCAATGGCCATGAGTACCATTCAAAGAGAGTTGGGGAATGGCTGCAATCACAACATTGTAAGATGGTGAAAGATGTACCCTCCTCGATTCAGAGATGGTCTTTCCCTTTTCATGTAAATGGCCTCCTTGACTCCGCGCTCAAACCAGCGTTCCTCCCTGTCCAGGATGTGTACATCCTGATGAGGATGTACACATCCTGAGACTGAAGGAGTCACTTGGATGGGCGACGAAACGTTTCTCCCACTGAAAACGCTACGTCCAGATGAACAGAATCAACTTTTGGAGATTTACTTACCTGGATGATTGAGCATGCATCAAGACACTTCAACATTTCTTCAGTCTTGCACAAGTACTGAATAAGCTGATTTTAGTACCAATTCGCAGAGAGAAAAAGGCATGTTTATTATTATTTTTCTTTATAAATGAAGATAAATGAAAAACCTTTGGACCGCAGCTAACTGTAATGTAATTGCTGAATTTTATATAGTAATGCATTACATTACTACTAATTAAAAATGCAGTTATTGTGATTATTGTAACCTGTTACTTTGGAACGCCTCACACCCAACACCGGTACTAATCCAGCATGTGCATTTATGTATGTGCAACACAATGGCACATTTGTTTTCAGCAGATTTTGTTTTACTTTAAGCAAGCAGAAAATCTTCCACTGAAAAATGTGCCAATGACTGATAAATCAGTTCCCAGCATGGAGCAACAAACTGATAATGGAAGATTATTGACTTAATTAAATGAACCCTGGGAAGCCTTAGTGCATTCCCTTAAATCTCCAATTTTCATTGTGAGAAAATTATAGCAAACAGTAGTTTATTAAAAAAAAAAAAACATGCATAGCAGAGATTTATAGTAAAAACTGATATATGAAATGTGTACTGTAGTGTCCAGATCAGCTGGGCAATTGGTTGGTTTAATCTGATCAAATTATGGTGTTACTTTCATAAGGACGAATCATTACTGTAGCCTTCATGCATTCCTTTTCATGGCAGAGTACCTGTGAAAAACAGGGTGCTTTCACAAATTTGAATCTGTTAGCCTAACAGAGGTTGACTAACTTATTTACTATTTCAAACTAATATCACCAAATAAAAGAAGTCTTCAGTGTTGCTTCATTGCAGGAATAAATGGTCCAGTTGCAAGAATAACTTCGTTTTGCTACGGTGTTGCATCAAATTTGACACTAGAGGCAAATTATCAGAATGATCATATTTACATGTTTTGTCTCATAATTTTTTTCATAATAATAGGGACATTCAGCAATGATTTATACACCTTAAGCTTCAATCAGTATGTTCAGATCAAGCTGAAAATTCAGAAATTGTATCATGATAGGAAATATTCATTATTGTTCATGACATAAAATTCTATCAAACATGTCTAGCTCCATGGGAAGCCATTTACTGTGGCAGTTGTTAACAGTGTGAGGTTTGGCACATAATGGCCTTGGATTTTATACTTTCAATAAGCTGCGAACGAAGTTCATATTTTTGGCACAACTTCACCTACCTCCAAGGTGCATGTAGGAGAGAAATACGTCTGAAGAGGTTGAAAGTCGAGGAGAACTTTATTGGTTGAGTATCACCTTTCAGCTTCTACCTTCATAAATAAACTTTTGGAAAAAACAAGATATGTCTCTATCTTTTCCCCAAAAAATTCACATGACTAACTCTTTGGGGAGGTTTAATCACTTTCATACCTATAAAAAAGAATCTGTCTGATTTTCCTTTCCATTGAATTGCATGGAAACGTTTCTCATCACAGAAGTCCTTTCCTCATTTTCCTCATTGATATCATCTGTAAAGAAACAGGATTTGTCATGCACACATAGGACAGTTTATGGCACTTTTTCATGCCCTTTGATTCACTTTGCATGATGAAAAAAAGTTCTGATTTTCTTTTAGACATCTGTAAGAGATGTACAAGAGAATGGAAATGGAAGTCATATGAAGTTCAACTGGACATTAGTCAAAACCTAGCATCTCGCTAATCCAAAGTGAATGTAAGTCTCATTGTACTAATGTTGTAACAGCACTGGTAATAGTCTAGTCAGTTCACAGCTAGTAAGTGGTGTTTTTTTGTTTGGTGTGGCAGTGTTATAATCAATTTAGTGATAGGACTGAGCTTTATGTGGGCAATATGTTGCTACATGGTTAGCACAGTTACTTCACAGCAAAAAGGTCCAGAGTTTGAATCTACCTTTCGGTCTCTGTGGGTTCTCTCAAGGTACTCTGGCTTCCTCCCACATTCTAAAGACACACAGTTAGTTGATGATTAGTGATTCTAAATGACAAATCTAAAACTCTAAAATCCAGTGTGACTGTGAGTGCGAATGGTTATTTGTCTGTCTGTGACTGGTGGCCGGTCGCTAGCAGTCGCTAGCAGTCGCTAGCAGGTTGTCTGTTTTGACTTAGACCAAAACAATTGCACCAAAGCCCTTTGGAGGAAGTGATCTTGGTGCAGTTCCACACGAACTACAGAGCAGTTATTTACAGTCTGGACGTGATCCCAACCAACTACCAAGTGTACGTTGTAAGTCTGACCTAAAAAACTTCCCACAGTCACATGTGCTTTACATTGTGGGATGCAGCAGGTTACTATAGATGTGCTAAAGGTCTTTAAAGGCTAGCAACTAGTCATGAAATGAATGTAAATACTCCATGTTTTCCAGTAGTCTGCAAACAAAACCTTCTTCCTGTATTTTCTTTTGTTGCTCCCACCTCAGACACATTTGGCCAATAAGCAGAGTGAAAACTGTGACTTTTTTTTGTAGTGACGCATTTTGGTTTGCTTGGAGTTCACTTGGAATTTCCTCTATAACCAAACCAAATCACTGGGAAAAAAATACAAGTTTAAAATGTCATTAGCAGATTAAGAGGAGAGTAAATTAAATATAGGTGTGAAAACACGCTTATATGCAAACACTGACAAACTTTTGGCCAAGTGGTGGTGAAATTGAAAAGTGCAATGTAAATTGGAAACAGAGACAACATGCCTTCAAAGCAAAAAGTTCCTTTTGAAATGCATTGATTGATGCAACAATGCACAACCTTTACTGTGATGGCATTGCTCTCTGTTTCTGGTCTCCATCACACTTTTTCAAGTTTCATTACAACTCAGAGAGCAAATGCAGAGTGTTTTTTAGACAAGTTGGTGTCTTTGGAGCAAACAACAGGTGACCATGCCAATCTGCTAGCAACCAAAGCCATCTGAAGATCATATTTGGTGCACCACACTCTTTGGAGCTGATTTCACCAAGCAACAGCCAGCAAAATCCAGCAACTAACTGGCTAGGAAATAAACATTTTGTCTTAGTAACTGTAGGTTGCCAGTGGCTTGCCAGCCAGTTTGTAGGCCCTTACTTGATCATTTTAGTTTCATTTTTTTATTTCTATGTGAGCATTTGCTTATTGTTGCCACACTCAAAAGCATTTAGATGTTCTTGGCTCAAAGACATTAATCAAGCCAACGCCCAGAACCCACACAGAGCAGAAGGGGCAGGCAGCCCACATGTGCACACTCATTCACAGCAGAAGCTCACATAAACACTCCTTTGCTATTATAGGCACACCTACAATCTCACATGGCCCTAAGCACTTACCTGCAGCTGTTGATTGTACTTCCTGTGTTCTTCTTTTTTCCAACAAAACTTCAGACACCCACAGCCTCTTTGCTGCCTTACATTGTTGACAATATCTTTTCTCTTCTTTAAGATACCCCATGCGGCTGTTTTTCCGATGACTGTGTCTGAGTCAACCAATTACGTTGGCATTCGTCTTGGTTTTATTATCTGAACACAGTGTGCCCAATCTCAAGCCTCTTCACATTCACATGGTATGTGGTCAATTTCATATGGGCAGTTTGGCAAAGACGTGAATGAGATCCAAGCTTTTCTGTATGATTAATGCAGGATGACTCATTCATCCCGGCTTTCCGTCATAAAGACACATACGTGCACAGGCACACACAAACACTTACACATGAGTGTACGGGCATACAACACGCACATCATTAAATACATAAAAGGAATATATGTATGTATTCATCACACCCACGAAAATTTCAGTGCTCATAGATTTCTTGCCAGATGTCAAATGCTTTTTTATGCAGTTAATATGTAGGCTGTGGCTGATGCTCTCATTGGTCTTGACAACTCTCCGACTCTGCAGCTGACACTCAGTCCCTTCAGAGGCTAGCACCAGGCACTGAAGCTTCGTCACAAGAGTGTCTCCTTTCGCACAGCCAACCCATATTTTACGGTTTTCTGTCATTCTGGGTGGTTCAGAGCCAGTACAGTAATTCCATATGTGTCAGCAAAGAAGGAATTCAATGTGGGTGATTGTAAAACATAATTACTTAAACAAAAAACCTCAACTTTTCCTGAATGTGAACAGCGTGTTACTGGATGATCTGACATCTGACATGCCCCTCCTTCTCCCTCCATCTTGTCACTTCGATTCAGGATGAAGACCCATCTGTTTGGACCATTTAAAATTTTGTACAGTAGCCAACTATAGCATATGATGCACTGAGAAGTCATATTAGTATTTACGATCTTACAAATTTTCTTTTTTTAGCAGAGGCGTGTAAGTAGTGTTTGTGCCAAACCTGTAGCTCTGCAGGTAAATTAAGGCAGTTTAAGTATACCTTCCTGTTTTGTACGTGTTCCAGCCTTTGTTTTTTTTGTTCTGCCTTCAGTCCCCTGCACTTCGTCACTCACAGCTCCTCTGGTTACGACCTGGCCCCTCTTGGGTGCCTCTGGGGCCCACTGGCTAAATGAGTTTCAGCAGCCCCAGGAACTGGAGTAGCTGGCCCTTAAGCTCTCTTTGGATTATAGAACTCTAACCTGTCTCTCTATCAAGGCCTCCCAAGGCCTTTGAAGTTTCTTTTGGCTTTTCCTTCGTCACGCTATCCCATGAATGAATGAATGCTCTGCCTTCACCTCTGCCCTCTACCAACTTCTCTCACTCTGTTTTTCTGCTATCTCACCACTCCACGTCCTCCCCCTTTCCATCTCTTAACCTCCACAGTGAGATACCCCCTGCTTCTCCGTCCCACTCCTGGGTTTCCTTATCCCACTTCTATCCCTTTCTCTCTCCTTTCTTTGTGTCTTCAACTCTAAAGACATTTCTCCTGTCTTCACCCAGTTTTCCCTCAGTCTTTATGTTTTTTTCCTCTGGTCCTTTTTCTTCATCACTTTTTATTTCCCCAACCACTCAAGAGCATCTATTTCTCCCACACATTTCTCAACTTCTCACATCAACTTTTATTTCCTTCTCATCTTCTACTTTTACACCAAAATGTCCACTTTAACCACTCTCTCACTCTCTATTCGGTTTACCTCCCCCTTCATTCCTTTCCGTACCCCTCCCTCACACATTCCTTTGCGCTGACTGGCTGTGTTTACATTGACATCCCCTATTCTGTGTGTGGACGACAGTACCGCAAACCCATCGGCACAGAAGCACACAGATGTGCACAAACCCCAGTTCATTAACCCTCTTGTCTCAGTTTCCAGACAAAATAAGTGAAAGTACGAGTAAATAACACAGTGGAGAAAAAATACAAAGCAATGCCTTGTTTTATATCTGAAAATTCTATTATCACATCACTCTTTTCACACTAATTACACTTGTACATTGTAGTGTGCTCTCTAAAGGTGGACATTTTTCATTAACATGAATGGGACAGTGGGATAGCTTGAAGTTCAAATGGAACTCAAACACATTAGAGTGCATTTTGCCAGCAGAGGTTACAGAGTAAAGTCAACAGCTGCCAAACTCTAATAGTGCCTTTAATCATATACCACCTGATCCTGCAACGTGAAAGCAGGGTAGGCACAGCCCAGATTCACTGATAAATAAATGCAGCCAAGTGCATCTTTTTATAGCTCCAGCAGCCAGAGGACAATATGCAACCACATGCGCTGTGTTTATTTCATTAAATGGAGTAAGTGGTAGAACAAGGTTGCATGGGTGGGGTAGAACAAGACAAAGACAACAACAGTTTATCTATCATAAGGTCATCTTTTTCCGCCCTGTAGACGTCACCAAATGACAGTCGGCTCATTCAAATGTCACTGCCTGCTTCTTGGGTTGTGTAATGCTAAGCACACATGACCATTTCTGTGCATTATGTTAAGACGGTACACAGGGTTCTTGTTTATTTGCCAAGCCCTACTCAGTCCATTCCAGGTACTGTGTTGTGCAAGATGCTCCCAACCACCACTGCCTCTCCTAAACCCTTCCATATTAGGATGTTAATTCTCCTTCATGACATACTGTACGGTATGTGTGTCACTATTTCGTGTCCTGTGGTATTCTTGTATTCACCTGTCAGTCTGGCTTAATGCATCTTATTATCCACTGAAATAATGGTCTTTTGTGGACAAGCCTAAGATGATAAATGGGTTAACACTGTAACAGTTGGCTTTATCACTAATCTGGTATTATTTATAAAGCTAATATAGCCAACATTCATGATTTAGCGTAGCTTGACTAAACCCAGTGTTTATGGGTGAAACACATGCATGACCAATCCGGAGCTCCTCCTCAGTCTGCCCTGTTTTTTCTTGTTTTGCTCCTTGCTTCACTGATTGATCTTGTGTTATATCAGTCTATGTGTGTGTGTGTGTGTGTGTGTGTGTGTGTGTGTGTGAGAGAGAGAGAGAGAGAGAGATTATGCTGACATATCTACCTTGCTAGGTCACTGTTAATTACCATAAAGATAACAAGGTGTTGCCGGTGGTTAAAAACATTGGCAGAGTGAATCATTTTAACCTTACTGGAAAACACGCCTTTGCTTCCAGTAAAGGTCCCTAAGTGCACACACGCCTCTTCCCTAGGCTTCTCTGAAAACTGACATATATGCCAATGACTCTGAGACTGCCCAACAAGGAGTTAACACCTCAGATTCAGAGATATAGCAAAGAGAGGAGTGGGAGGAGAAGGATGGTGTGAAGGAGAAAAGGAGTGGCTGGCAGCAAGCTCAAAGGTGGTGAGCTCAGGGCTGTGGAATCAGGAACTGCTGTTTGCTCTTTACTCTGCTACGCCCCTGCACTACCGCCACCGCAACACCCACACCTCCACCCATGCTCTTTACTCGTGCAACCTCTGCTCCACTCCGGTCCAGCTGGAATGCTGACTTTCAACCCCCATCCACCCCCTCTATATTTCTCAGCCCTACTTCTATTGCACAACGGAGAGAAAGAAAGAGGAAGCAGCAGCGTACCATGTTATAGGCTGCCTGCCATAAGTTTTGTTTGACCAGCAGTCTGTCTGTGAATGCGAAATCAGAGAAAGTTACCTTCTGTGCCGTCTTTTACTTGAGTGGAAGTGCCACTGTCTGACTAAAAATATCTCTCTGAGCAGCAGAAGGAAAGTCTGATTCCATACGAGGCTCTGTTAAAACCCACAGATTCAGCAGTGCAGACCTCAGTCTGATTCTAGTGAGGATCATTCCTGCCTCTAGTGCTGAAGTTTGTACTGATTGAGACAAGGAAAAATATTCACATACAGTCTCAACTGGGGCAGATTCCAGTAAAAGCAATTTGTGTAAATCTGTGTCCAGGGAAAATGGCTTCAGAGTGGGCGTTCTGATCTAAAAAACATTACTTTTCAGCTTTGAATGAACGTTATGGCTCTTACTTTGGCACACAGCCAGTCTGTTGTAATATCTCTGAGTCATACTGGCGGTATCCTCTGTGAGGTTCAGAAAAGAATGACAAGTCCTTTTTCGTTTAGCTGTTCTTCCTAACACATCAGCCTTTTAAATAAGCCAGGCCAAGTTAACCTTCCCTCAGAGTTCAGACACTTCAGGCATGGCTGGCATGAAGTACTCATCAACGTATTTGTCACTCTCTATCTTTGGTGGTAATGGACCATAGATGCTGTCTGTCTCCTCTTCAATTTTATGAGTCACCCACTGTACTGTATGAATAAAAGCCTTGTGTGTGTGTTCATGTGAGAAACAAAAATTACTACCAAAAGAAAGAAAGAAAGATTGTGAAAGCTGAGACATCTGTCATACGTTTAGAATGAGCAGGGAAGGGATGATTTCTGCTTACCTGTGCACCGTCAGCCCAGGAGGGGCAACAAGGACATTTGTCATGAAGCCGGGGAGTAAATAGTGAGGAAACAAGCCACCATCTGTCTGGGCCCATTGATTTTCACATGAAAAGCAAATACATCCATTCTGTTTGCGCTGCCTTGCAGCTCTGTCTGCCTGTTGGGCAGGCACAGAGTTTAAGTTTACCTTCCGACATCATGTTCCTTTGATAATCCTTATATATGACTGAATCTCAAGCATGATGTCTCCCTTTTGTGGGGTGTCACTGGCTTAGAAGAGGAGCAAACATGAAGTGCTCTGATCCCTAGTGAGTCACTGTAAGATACAGAAAGCCGGCATCACCAGCAAAGTGGAAGGTTGGTGAGGTAAGCAGATAGCATGCCTGCTCTTTAAACAACAAACAATACAGAAAGGTAGTGATGTGTACATGAGCGAATGGAACGAGGGGACTGACAAAAAAGGTCAAGGATCCAGCCTCTTACGTTCTGATCTTTGAAATTGCAACATTTTCCTTCTCAATCCTCCAGCCTACACCTCAAAGTGAGGTAGATGTGAGTGGACACAATATGTCACAAAGGTGTGTTTGAAGGTAGGCACAAGAAGAAAAGGCAGGAAGAGCAAGATGCAGAGACTGATCCTGAGGGAGAGAGAAAGCTTTAATGTCTTGTGTCACCACCACCTGCCTCCTCTTATGAAATCTCTTCATGTTCCACCCACTGAGTTTCCAATCCTCCATTCTGCCCTTGAACAGACACTAATTCAACCACCGAATCTAATCCCTAATGCAAAGACCTGATAATTTCTTTTCACTGTCACCATGTAAATGTTTATCATTAAATGGGTGGTATTCATAGAATTATCACTGAGGGTGTAATGACTTTTTATGAGGTCTGACTAAGGTTTGTGGGTAGATAACCTAACAAAAAGTGCCTAGGTGCTCTCTGTGTGTATTATCCTCCCTATTTGGCTTTGATCGTTTTGGCATTTTGCTGCAGACACTTTAGATATACAGCTGATGCAACCAAAATGTCATCCCTCTTTTTGTACAACCGCTGGAGAGAGGGCCTTTTCATTTAGGGGGGAGAATTTGAAACAGCTCTAACCTTTCATCAACAATGCTGCCACTTTACGCGGTGGAATTCCTAATTCAATGAGAGGCGTATCAAGGCACCTGCTTTCATCAGTGCTTAGGTCCTCTGAGAAAGTCTGCAGAAAGAGAGAATAGGGATGGAGAGAGGCATTATCAACTTGTTGACAACACTGGGGTGTCAAAAACAAAATGAAACAAGCACCTAAGGGCATGTGGCACAAACAAGCTTTTACGGATGGGACAATAGAAAAGCTATACACACAGCTACACACATACAGATGCACAGATACAAAAGTATGCATGTGCATTGCATTGTGGGGATCAAACTCTATCTGTATGTGTGCACTTTAGCGCTTATGCTTGCAGATTCTGTGTGTGCAAATCCATATGTGTTTGTCATTGTAATCTTCTTATGATCTTATGCATGTCGAAGCATACCTGACCAGAAGAAAATAAAGTGAACATACCTTTTCAGCCATGCATTCCCTCAAATACCCTCCACTCCTACATGGATACGCACAATGTGTCATCGCTCGCTTTGTAGTTGCATTCCTGTCCCTGTTCTCTAACTGTCTGGTGAAAAGTCTTTGAGTATTATCATAGGGGCCATTTCTTAGTACTGTATTTCAAACTTTGCTTTGCTCGGTCTTTTGTTGCCATTTTAATTTTTTCTTCTCCTTGTCCCTCTGCTTCCTCTATATCCCCCATTTCTGCCTCCTACACCCCCACCCGCCTCTCTTCCTCTCTCCACATTCCTTGGTGAGTGGGTGGAAAGTTCAATGGGGATGTGGGATCCCAGAAGGGCAGGGGGGTTGCCTCTTACTAGCGCACAGCACGAGAGCAGATCAGGGGCTTCTTATCCACTGGTTCAATCTCCCGCCCTGCATCACCACAACTCAACAGCATCTGTCTGCCTCTGCATATTATCAGCAGTGGAGGTAAATGCATAGTGGTGTGGCGCATATTGACAGGCCTAAAAATGCCCCAGATTCATATTAAAGAAACTGTGGTTATTATCTCTTAGTTACAAAGGTACAATGTTCAGAAACTAGAGGTGCTTGTAGTACATCATCACCTGAGTGTCTTTTACATATAGCTATAATTCTGAAACTTCTGCAGTTCACCTTTACCTCTTTTTGCTGCTGTTCTCCACTTCAAGACAAAAAACTGCCAACAGTTAATGAGAGAAGGACCTCTACTGGATATGTCTTAATACTGCAACTGTTACAACTGTTATCTCTGAAATCGAAGTAGTGTCATCTTTGACTCCACTTTCTCTAACAAGAACAGGATTTTGTTGGATGTTTCATTAAAAGATACACGTGCCTGAAGTAATTATATTAAGCTGACAAACTGCCCAATCTTGTAATGAAAAAAATATTTGCTATCTTTGTTACTTTTGTTACTGCAATGCTTGACTGCCTCACTTAGAACACACTTGGCAAGTCCAAAATGAAAGGGTAGGGCATTGCTGGTAAGTCATCTCCAGTAAATTGCATAACTTTGCTATAGCGACAAACCCATCACAGTATTTTTTGATAGCATTCCTCACCCATTTGTCACAGTGTTTACCTTTTGTTCACTCTTATCTCTGTTGCAGTGCAAGCAAACAAACTGGTTTTAGAAGCAGCTCTGGTCCGTGGGCTGTGAACGTAGGAGAGACACAGGAAGTGGTGGGCGACCAGCAAACTGTATTTCCCCTTCCTGTCTATGTCCTCCCTCCCTGCTTGCCTGCCTGCCCTTTGGCTATTAATGTAACTCTAAGCTACCCACCACACACCCACATGGCTATTGGGAGATGTTGTGCTCTAGAAATCACAATCGCACATGGACACACACATGCATGCACAAAAACAAACACGCATACAGTCCCAGCAGCAGATGCCAAGTGATATCAGAGTAAATAATTAGAAGCTAAACAAGCAGGCAATATATCAGGTTGCAAAGTGTAGAGAACAGAATGTGCCCTCTTGGCTGGCTCTTGTATCAGTCTATTAGTTCATGTCTCTTCTTCTTACCTTGCTGGTGCATACACAACAGACAGCAGGGTGCAATTAAATAAGTGTCCATCAGTCAATCACTATGCCTATCACAGCCATGAAGGAGGTAATGTACAGTTTGCATGCACAGTAGGAAAATACCAGCTGCGTGATAACAAGGCTCTCTATTCTTTAAGTAGCTACACCTGCCCCTGCACACAAACACACACACACACACACACACACACACACACACACACACACACACACACACACACACACACACACACGCGCACACACACACACACACGCGCACACACACATTTCTAACACAAACTTACAGTTACACACACTACAATGGTACCATTACCATTCAATACTGCAGTGAAAGAAATGATTGGTCATTTCTGTTTGCTATTTTTTCCTCCCTCCTTCAAGTAGGCCTGTTATTTTTGAAAGTGGGCTCAAAAGTGGGCTGAAAAATTTGGCATTTCAGCGGTGCACTTTCAGTTTCCACATCTCTTTCTCTCTTTGTTCAATTTACCACTTGTACATGTGGCACAGCCTACACACACAAGCACACACATACTACACACATGTGCCCATGATCCATGTTCCCGTCGCAGTCCTTATCTCCTCCCCCTGGTCATCCAGCTCATGTGTGAGAACACAGAGAACACACACTGGCATGAATCACCGTGAATCATGGAGCCCAAATAGCACCCAAAGAGAAGTGTTGCATTTATTTAGGACATGGGCTATTTATAATGGCCTGGGCGTACAAATTCTCATTATAGGCCACCGAGGACGCTGACAATGGACAGGCAGATGAGGGGGTTAGTGAGGTAGTGACTCTTTTTAAATGTCACCTGCAATGTAGCTTCTTATCTACGTGCTGTTGTGGTGCAGTCCATCTGAATGCAATATTTAGAGCAGGATGAGGTGGAGCGCAGGTTTTTCATAAGACACAATGATAATGTTGCACATAAAATATTAATTTTGGTTTTAATTTACTGAGTCCTAATGTTAAAAGGCTCTAGTGTTTCACCTGCTTAAAGTCAAACTGAATTACTCGTATCATGTTTAAACACTTACTATAGATCGTCCAGAGTAATTTATTGTTTATAATTGGTGATTAAATTGAAACAAAAAAAATTAACAAAACTTCCTACACCATAAACATGACAACAAAGTCGAACTCCCATGCAGACCTCTGCCTAATAAGCTTGTTTAAGTCTAATTAGCGTAACAAGTAGCTGGAAAATAAACAAACATAATTATCATATCAAATGCATTAGCTGTTGGGGGGAATGATAGACTAATTTGACAAACACTTTGTTCTTCTGTTTTCTTTTGGCTTATTTTCTCTCCCAACATGCCAATCATGCTCAATGCATCACATCAGGACCGAGATGGGAAGTACAGGCTCATCAATCCTTGGCAAGCTAACACCGAAATTACACTGTGTCTGATCTTGAAAGCAACAATGAATCGAGCACAACCCCCCCCCCCAAAATAGCCAAAGAAAAAAGAAAACGCATTTCAGGTGAAAGAGCTTAGAGAAGCAATCAGCACCTCAGCAATTACATCCAGTGAATTGATTAGATATTGATTGAGGAGAGCTAGACACCTGACCAGAATCTACAAATCCAACACACCCACATTACCAATCAACAGAGGCTGATAACACCGCAACAACAACAACATAATAAACATAACACCGTCATAGCTATTCTGTCTTTCTTCTGTTCCAGTGAAGAAAAGGAGAGGAGAAAAAAGGAGGGGCCATTTCATTATCAGCCAACATGTAGGCTCATGCTGCATGGCTTTACCCAACTAGGCGTTGTCATGGTAGCAACTTGTCACCTCATCTGTGTCTCACCTTGAATGAAAGGAGGCCTGCGGGACATGTGCCTTCCACTGGGAGGATGTAGGGGGGCGTAGTGGAAGTGCGTCAGTTCTAGGAGCAGCTGGGGACACACCCACGGCAACCTGTGTTAGTGTTTGTCTGCATGTGAGCGTAAATGTGCATTTCTGTGATTTCGTAAAGGACAGCAAAGGAAGCTGGTTTTCTAAGGACCACGTTGCCACCACAGGGACAAAATCAACATCAGTAACAACAGTGGCGGCAGCAGCGGACCAGCTGCTGCTCCATCTGAAGACTGCCCTTTACTTGGTGGCTCGCCGAGGAGGGCTACTCCTGTTCTTATTATGGATGGAGCCTTGTATCCAAACTATACAGAGTTCATTCATAAATTAGCACTCCACCCTCTTGTACAAATATGATCACTGGCAAGTAACCAGGTGACTAGATTAACTTAAAACAAGTTAATCTAAGGTACAAGGTATTAATACTTTTAACATTATTTGCATCTTTTTATTGGTTTTACTTCACCGCTCGTCGTATGCTCTAATTAGATCCCTACATCTATGCTAAACAAGCAGGTATACACAGAGTTCATTTACAGAGAATAAAACTATGCACTGTCTTTATGACCTGACTTGTACATCAGTGGTTTGCACTGTCAACGATTTGTAGTATTTTCTAGTGTTTGTCTGTATTCTCACTCTGCCTGTCTAAGAGTCAGAAGTCCTTTTTTCTGCATTGCCTCTTGAAATTGTTCCTCTCTTGAGTGTTCTAGAATGAGATTGCTGTGTATGCGTGTGTGCACGTGTGCACGCGCAAGTGTGTCTCCAAGTTTCAGTGTGCTGAGGGGGTAATGAGGGGAGAGGAGGAAAGGCACGGCAGGTTTCCATGACAACAACTTTTTATTTGTGCTATCTCAATGGTGTTGGTGGAGACAGACATAGATAGATAGATAGATAGATAGATAGATAGATAGATAGATAGATAGATAGATAGATAGATAGATAGATAGATAGATAGATAGATAGATAGATAGATAGATGTGGTTAAGAGAGACAGAGGGAAGACACAGGCTAGTGGGCTGGGGTGCATGGGCAGGCGGGGGTGGAAGAAGGCAGTAGAGTTGTATTCCTGCTTGTTTGCTTTGTCTAGAACAGAATGGCTCTTAGTGTACACCCCTCCCTCGATGCAAGACAAGGAACCAGCAACTTGCTTGCAGCCATCCAGAAATACCCTTTGAATATAGTGAGATATGTGTCTACACTACTTGATAGGAAGAAAGAATACATCTCAAGAGCAGACAGGAACAATAAGACCCATGTGAATGTGCCTAGACAATCGCTGTAGGTGGGTGTTTGCCTTTCGGTGTCTTTTTGTGGTAAAGACCTAAATAATTTGCCACTTTCCCAAAAATAACTTTCAAACCGAGCACGCTAGCTTTGTAAGATAAAAGATTAAGATCTGACACGAGGGACACAAGGACCGGTTACTGAAACCTCTCACCACCTTTGTTTACTTTGATGCTGAAGCCCAATGAATCTGACGCCCACCTTTAGTGCCGGAATCGGGTGGCCTGAAAAGCAGAGTCACTGTGCAACTGCAACATCAGCAAATCAACAAGTGATATGCAAAGTTTTGCACATATTAATGTATTTATTTAGCATGCATAATTAATGAAATAAGGGCACTTTTTGTGTTATAGAACAATGCATGCTTAAGAAATATGTTGCAATTATGGCAAGGCCTTTTTTTACTAAACAGACATTTAAAAAAAAAGTGGAGGTATGCTCTAGGATGTACCGCAACATACTTGACAGCTCACAAGCTCATATTATCTGTCAAATACTACTGAAACCCTTGTTTACAGTTGCTTATGTGGAGCCTTGTGAATCTTACGCCCACTTTGGAAAGTAAAGTCAGCCCACCTAAAGACCACTGGTATTCTCTCTTTTCATCTGTGCAATGCACAGATTAGCCGAAGATATCCATTTTAATCAAAACAGAAAATTGCAAAAACACATACAAAAAAGCACTGTGTGCCTACAATGGCATTCATTCTTAAGATATAATGTTGCTCACTGCACTATTTTACTCTCTCAGCAACAATTTGGGCACACACATGCACACATACGTGCACACACACACTGATAGACTGTCTATCTGTGTGGGGAATGACTCACCTCCTCCACCTGGAGTAGAGCCAAGCCTTTCTCGCCTCCTCCCCCTTCATCTGTGTGAGCCCTTCACTTCACTCACTCCAGTTCCACTATGGAAGCATTTCAATCATTCAAATTAGCTGTAATCACAGCCAAAGGCATAGAGTGGGAATGGCAGCACGTCACTCTGCATACTTGAGAACACTTAATACATTGATTTTATATTGAGCATGCTGTGTTTCAAAAAGGGGGAGCTGGGGAGGAAATAAATAAGCTATCCAGGCCAAGCCTTTTTTGCCATGCATGCTTCCAAGACAAAGGATGGAAGCAGGGATGAGAGGCCGGCTTTATAATGAGCAGTGCTAAGACTCCTTTCAGTCTTCAGTATTGACATGTGAGAAGCAGTGCATCAGTAGCACCAGCTGCAGTCTTCACATAATGACACAAATTATTGGCTCGTTAATGGGTAGCTTAGCCTTGAGTGTTCAGCCTGCAACACCATTGTAGCAGAGAGGGGAACACAGGATCAATCTCTGCCTCCTTGGATGTGCTGTAAAACATGGGATGCATCTAAAGGACATCTTATCCACATCTCCGTCTCTCTCTCTCTCTCTCTATTTCTTTCTCTCTCTCTCTTTCCCCCCTTCTCTTTCTAATCCATACTGGCCCCTGGAGACTCATATTAGGAGACTCCTACACTTGCCCCTCCCACACCCTCTTCCTCCTCCGCACACCACCCTCAGAACCACTATCTGTCCACCTCCACAGTCGGCTTGTGGACAAACCCAGAATAACAATGTGATCTTGCCTCTTAAAGATACACAAGCAGCTTTTTGCATCCTTATCTTCAGTTCATTATCTATCAATTCAAGAGCATGCTACTACATTTATGTATTCCCCGTAGCTCTGAGGTTAAGAAAAATGAATAAAATACAACCACTTATACATTTACTTCATTTGATAGAATTGTTAGCTGTGGCATATTTGTGCTGGCATTCAAATATGCATTGTAATATGAAGCAAAATAATGAAAAGAAAAAAAAACCTTAAAAAAACTAAAATGATCATAGCTATATAATCATCAAATACAAAAAACTCAACGTCACAGTTGCATTTGACCACTGAGGCACTGAAACACCAAAGCCTCTGCAAAGCTGCAGCTCCGGAATAGCAATCAACATCAAACAGAGAGTCAAGTACAAGACACAGCACTCACAGGCTGCAGTCAATGAAGCTCTCACAGAAGGTATTGGTCCTCACTGGCCTTTATTAGGTTTACTTAGAGTGCCCTCTTCTGTCATTACAATGAATTTTATAAATGACATTGCAAAAATAGCAAAAGCGATTATAATTTTGTATATCTGAAGAACACACATGCTCGCCCACACACACACACACATACACATACGCATGCACGCACGCATGCACACAGGCTAACCTTATTGTTGATTTACTCGTCCTAATTAATTTCCTTCTAGGCATATTGATTGATATGAAAAATTCCATAGTATAAAATCAGTAAAATTACATGTAACAACAAAGAAGATATATATATATATAAATGTATTTTAAAGAAGCACAAATGCAGATCTTATGTGCACTTTTTAAAAAAAATATCTCACATGCCCATTTTGCAGCTTCTCACCTGACTGAAGCTGTCAGTGAAGCTTGACAGGCCTGAGTCTACCACAATGGAAAACTGTGGTGTTGAACAGGAAGCCATGAGGTGCGCTTGTGTAGGAGGTGCTGAGGTAGAAACAGGGTAGTTCAGAAGTTAGAGTGCTTACTGCAGCACTATCGTCTTCTATTTTTAACCTGACTGTGGTCTTAACTTTCTAATCTTAATTGCTTGCACTAAGCACAATTTGTTTAGAGTCAGTCCACAATTACAGTTTCAAAATAGCTTGCTGCAAGCAAAAGTTTGTGTCGTGGCCCTTTAATTGTAAGTTCAGTTAACAGTAAAACAGTCATTATCTTTCCACTTGATAGTGTGTGTGTATGATTGGGGTGGGAAGGTCGGGGGGTGTTTACTGTTTACATTTCAATAATTTTGTACTCTTGCATTTCAGCCTTCCTTTTGTTTGAGAATGATTCATCTTTTTATTCAAACATTTTTGTGCCCTTCTTGTTTTTGTTGTTGTTGTTGTTGTTTACATAAGCATCACTGATTTGTAATCTCAGCAGCACAAGGCTTAAACTGCAAGGTGTCCCTTAACCTAACCCACAGTTTGAGACAGCAGTTTACTGTAAGGGACTGGGCCATCGTACACATACTGCCACCTAGTGGAATAACACAGAATAGCATTATGTTTTGTTTTGTTTTGTTTTGCTTTGTTTTTCAAGGCAATGACTATACGGTACAGAAGAGCGATGACAAATTAAAGGAAAAAGCAGAACCCTCAACCACAACAGGAAGAGCACTCATTGCCTTTGTTATGCTAGTTTGGGCCCACTTGTCACCTTAGAGGTTCAGGTTACTGCAAATAAGCACTATGCTGTTCAGTGTAGTGTAGACTGTACAATAATTGTTTTGATCTTGTGAAGAACTTCTGTTGCGATGAGTGATGAGTGTGCTTGAATCCAAGATGACAATGTCCTTATTCATGGGGCATGAGAGGACACTGGTGATTATGAAAATATTCAAATCATATGCTATATATACTCCAGTGTCACCAAAACTCATCTGAAGTAAACATCTGTGGCAGATTTTGGATATTAAAGGACAGAACAGCTTTTAAAAAGTAGGTTCCAATCTTTCAGTGGAGTTAGATGATTTTTCAAAGCTTCAGTCCTTTTTTAAAATAATCTTTTAAATCCTTTTATTAATTTTATTATTTTTTGTTTGTGTTTAAAAAAATAAGGATATTGTTGGTGGATTCTCAAGATTAGAAGAAAAAAAAGAGAATTTATTATCTGAACATATAAGGTTTTAAGATAATGCTCATAGGAAGCATGAAGGACCATTCACATGTATATAAATGACATTTCAAGTATAATCTGAAGATTCTTGTTTTTCCCACATTTGAGAAGTCAGTAATGAGATGTAAAGTTGGTTATGGAGTCCACCATTAATGTAACTGAAGTAGGCATCTAGTGTCTGCACCATTATTGTGCCAGTATGCTGATTTATGAAGAGGCCTCAAGCCTTGCTTTAGCTCTTTCTGAAAACTCAAACCTTCCGTTATTAATATGATTAATATTCATTAATAGTCATTACTCGTTACAAAATTTTGCAGTGTATATTTTAGTTATATAATCGAGAATTGCTAAATATTTAAAGAAAAGTTGATTTCATATGAAAACCAAGGCTTAGATGTGACTGACTCTCATAATTTTAAATGAAAATACTAACTCCTACTCTAACGTTTTTACTGTTTTTTAGCGATAAATGTGCCAAATCATTGTCATATATTTTAATATTGTGTTGCTCTGGTTTGAAAAAGAATGAGAGATCAGGTTAACCGTTAAATCTTCTTCCTGAAACGGTCTCCAGGACTCTGCCCATCTCTGGACTCCTCACCTCGTAGTGGTATTAGACAAGGAGCCAGCATCGAGTAGTCTTCCTCATTTGAAAAGAAACATCAATTAAAACATCAAACCTTTATTTTTGGGTTTCCAGTATCATGTTTTGTGAATCTAAATTTATGAACAACTATATAGTATTTGAAGGCGTTTTTAATTACAGCAATGTAAAACTGAGAACATTTGATCCTAAGCAGGATCGATCTATACTCTTATGTGGTTTATGCCAAATTCTGAACTTATGTCTAAAAGTCACAGCAGAAATCAAGATTTATTAGACCATATTTTTTCTGTCTCCTGTTGTACATTTTGGTGATATGATAGTTATAGCCTCAGTCTCATGCTCTTAGCTGACAGCGCTGTAGTTTTCTCCTGCTGCTGTGGTTATTTGAATTACTGTTGCCTTCCTCTCAACTTGAAGCACTCTGGCCTTTGTGCTCTGACCTTTCGCAACAATGGTGAATTTTCATCCAATGACATACCACATAGTGGATATTTTCAATTTTTCGGATCTTTTTATATAAACCCTTGAGCTTATGTGGAGAAATCTCAAAAAATTAATAGCTTCTGAAATTCTCAGACCAGTCGCCAGTCATTCGGACCTTGGCACAAACAGCCAAGTTCAAAGTCACCTCGCTTTCCATCCCCATTCTAATGCTTAATTTGAATTCGAGCAGGCCATCTTGATCATGGCTACCTGCCTAAATGCTTTGAGTTGCTGGTGTATGATTGGCTGATTAGATAATTGCTTTACTAAGCAGTTCAACAGGTGTACTTATTTAGTGTAAAATGGTGGTCGATAATCACTGGCTACTAATGAAATATAAAAGTTTTAGGGTTTTTATGTTTGTTTGTTTTTTAGGTGTACAGAATACTGAGTATGTGAATATGTGAACACTATATGTGTTGTTAGTCTCTCTCTTGATGTGAGTTTAATTACAGCAATGTAAAAAAGGAAACTGCCACATGGTGGCACTAAAAGCAAAATGAAAAGGGGTACCAAACTATGAATATTAATACATTCAAAACACCATGTTAGTCACTGCTTAGTATGACTATAGGCCAGGCCATCTGGGCCATCTCCAAAGATGGAATAATAGAGCATCAGTCTCTCTAAAAGTATATTAATAGAATTTAGTGATTGCATCAAATAAACAGTAAATTAATCATCACTTCTGAGCAAAAGCTTGTTGTTTGTTAAGTTTCTAGTAGTAAAAGTTCTCCTAGAGCACTTTTCATCATCAATCAGGGTTACATTAGAGTTTTAAATACGCGTGTTTATTGATTTCTGTTCATCTCCAGCCAGAGACAAGTCTCACATATAAGGTAAATTCTCCCTTGAACCACAACTTAAAGAAAGACCAGAAATAACATTAAATATTACCTTCATGTTTACAGTATTGTAATGCTTCTCAGGTTAATAGAGCACTTTTAAATTAGCATATTATTGAGTGTTTATTCAATATTACATGTAACAAAGTGCTGTTATTAAGTATGGAACAAAATTTAAATAACAACATTTGTTTCTTCTACCTTAAAAAGTATTATGTCATTTACAATATGTATTGTAGTCATGATGTTTTCTCCACAGAGACACGCTGTAAGGAAATTCTGAAGGCCCAGGAACATTTTGTTGGACCTGAAAGTTGTTTGTTTTTTTAAGTGCAAACATTTCTGGGTGTGAAGAGAATTTTTTTAATTATATGTGAAAATTGTGTAAATAAAATATGGACATTTTCCAGGATGAGTGCAGGTCCAGTTTCATCTTGGGATAATAAATCTCATTAGGGCCTCAGAATTCCTTCTAGCAAAACACAAATTCCCTTCACTTTGCAATGTCCTGTAGTCATCATAAAATCCCCATTCACAATCCATCAAAGCAACATGTATTGCTGCTATGTATCCACCAATAATTTTCTCTGTATGAACTAAAATAAAAACATATCATACACAATATAAACTATAAACAAAACATGCACTATTACAGCTATAACATGATTTTATATGTAAAGGCAGCTTCAATGTTTAAATATATCAATATATCAGAGACAGGAGGATGTCTTTGTGTTATTTGTAAATGTAAATAATGTGGCTTTCAACCACACAAGGAAAGGATTTATTTGGGTTTTTTTTTTCATATTACTGTAGGGTCTTATATGTATAAATGTATACAATACAATGCAATGACAGATGAATAACAACCTATAACATTATTTGTTTAACAAAAATTATCTCAAATGCAAAAGCACTGAGAAAAATTAAGTATACCCTGTGATTCATTAGCATGTAGAATCACCTTTAGAAGCAATAACTTCTCTGTATGACTTTGTCTGTCTTTTACATTCAAAAAGTTATGAGCACAGTGGTTCACTTAAAAAACAGAAATTCCCATGGACCTCACCCATGATCAAATCTTCACTCTAATCAAAATACAAGAGAACATCATGTATTTGAGTGAAATTTTTTATTTAAAAAAATATTAAAAATACAGCCTGTTGGATATAAATTGCAAATGCTACCCATATGAAAAATGGTATGTGTGACTCAGCTGACACAGGGAGATAAACAATACAAAAGCAGTAAATTTAGGTCAGAGTAATGAGTAGTATCACAAACTAACCATCTCTTATTACCAACTTCAATTACAATTTTGATTTTTAAATAAACTAATTTAGATAAATATATAACTGTACAGACTTGTTCGTGCTTTCAGTCTCTTTGCAGTACCTTCAAGCCCACCAGGGGGACATAGCCCACACTTTTGAAATTAAAGCGGTAATCTGATGATTTGTGGTCTGGGATCAGGCCGAATTACTAGACTAAATCATACTAACATTAAAATAGTTCAAAATATAATAACACACTATATGTCACACAAATAGAAATAATGCAACATAGTAACATACACTGAAATAAGAGGTGTACCACAACTCTTATTGGGCACGCCTTATTTTTCATGATTAAAAGCACTAAAGTATAATATATGTTTGTTTTTTGTTTGTTTGTTTGTTTTTTGTTTGTTTGTTTGTTTGTTTGTTTGTTTGTTTGTTTGTTTGTTTTATAATTTTTTTTAAATTATTCCTGGATTGCAACTAACAATGTTTTGATTTGATTTGCAAACAAAACGTTTTGAGCTTGAAAAAGATGAACTAAATCTAATGAACTAATCAACTATGTGGTCAAAAGCCACTGAGCTATAATTGATCATTAATGTATAATCCAGATCATTTTAATTTTTATTTCAAATGTTTGTTGTTTTTTCTTACAAAGCTGATTTTTGGTTGCAGTCTAGGCTTGGAAGTAGGAGTACTGAGGCTCCTGCAGGACATTGGTGGACAGAGGCTATGCGTCTCCACAATGACAAAATTAAAAATTAATAAATAAAGACACAAATACAAAGATTTTAAGTAATTCTTTCTGGTATTTTTCAAATTTAGTCATTTTTTCTCCAAATGTTTAGATCTCCCATTAGTCAATTTTGGTGAGAATATGAAATTACAACCTCAGACTTTTGGTCTTATTTGAGTAACTGTTTCCTTCCTACCCACTCAGCAGTCTGACCATTCCCCTCTAAACTCTCGCATCAGGTGCTGCTCTAGTTTGGATCATGAAAAACACTTCAGATGGCTGAGTGGGAAAATACCAGTTTCTGAAATACTCAGACCAGCCTGTCTGGAACCAAAAACCATGTCACATTCAAGTTCACTCAAACCACTTTTACTCTAAAATTGTATGGTCAGTTTGAACTTGAGTGAGTCTTATTGTCAACATGCTCAAATGCCATCTGATTAGCAAATTAGACATTTTATTAACAAACAGATGAACAAATGTATCTAATAAATATATAAAACCTTTTATTTTACTTTTTTACAAGTGAATTTAATATTATGTATGTAAATATATGTATATGTATGTAGTCTTAATATTTCTTTAACTGCAACAATGTAAAAAAGAAAACCACCTCATGGTGGCACTAGAGGTAAAACATTACCAAGTTCAAAATGGTTAGTCATGAGGATTTAAACAGTCATCCATGTTACTTAAATTATCCTTATATGAGACATAATAGACATAAGATGGTTAAACATGTTTACTAAAAGGCCAAAGTCCCTTGTTTTTGTTTATATAACTAGATAGCACGTTGAATCATTTATCTATCCATGAGGAATGTAAACAGAACATCTCATACTATGCAAATAATACAAACAACCTCTGTTCCAAAAAGTGAGAAATGTGTAAAATGTAAATAAAAAATGAATACAATGATCTGCAGTTGTCAAAAGCCTATATTTTATTGATACTACAAAACAGATAATGTATCAAATGTTTAAACTGAAAAAAAAAATATGAGAGCTTTTTGAATTTTATGGCAGCAAAAAGTTGGGACATTGCCATGTTTACCACTGTGTAGCATCTCCTCTTTTAACAACTGTCCATAAACATCTGACATCCGAGGAGACCAGCTGCTGCACTTTTGTGGGAGAAATGCTGTCCCATTCTTGTCGTTGTCATGGGTTTTTTTTTCATGATGCTCCAAATGTTTTCAATTAGTGAAAGGCCTGGACTGCAGGCAGGCCAGTTCAGTCTTTTCTACTGCCAAGCCATGCTGTTGTAATACACGCCGTATGCTATTTAGCATTCTCCTGCTGAAATATGCGAAGCTTTCCCTGAAAGACATTCTCAGGATGGGAGCATATGTTGCTCTAAAACCTATACCGTTCATTGCTAATGTTACTAATAGCTAAAGAACGTAATCCACTTTACCTCAGTCCCTTTTAAATTAGCTTTGCCCCTGAAAGGATGGCGGCATTTATGGCTCATGGATTGGATATGGCGTCCTCTTTGCTTTAACATGCATTTGTAAATGGCCCAGTGACCCATGTTCTTAAATACTGATTTCCGGAAGTGCTCCTGAGCCCAATTATTCCTACGTTTTTAATGATCTAGTGTAAATAAAATATAGGATTTTGTGTTTTTCAAATAATTACATTTGGTTTTTATTTAAATTTTACACACCCTCCCAATTTATTTGCAGCTGGGGTTGTATAATAACTGAAAGGTGCCAGTTAAAACATGTGAAAACTGACCAGTGAACCAAATTAGAAGAAGCTGATCTACAAGTATAATATGAATACATCGGGACTCAAAGGAAGCGGCAGGCTACAAAAACATTAGTACAGTGTATTTCTTTGTAGTTTCAGTAATTTCTTTCATATTGAAACACAATTTTGCCTTTGTACAGATGTAATTTGCCTGGTATGTAACACTGGTATGCATATCTTAAAGCACTAATCACCATTAAGTTTATCTTAGTGTATTTTATTTTTACATCAATGACAGCATAGATTTTACGTCGACTTGTTTTAAAATAAAATGTTTTTACAAATATCTATTTTTTGCTCAATTCATAATATTATCCTAGGCTATCACAGTATATCAAAAACATGTACAAATAAGCTCTCCTAAATAGTTTTAAATTCAACTTCATTTGAAGGAATGAAAGTTATTGTCTGATATATCATTCTTGTCAAAAGAAAACAGGGGGTCCCAAGTACTGAGAAAATCCAGTGGAAAAGCATTAAAAGCAAACACACACCTTTGATATACTTTATTATTTATTTATTTAGAGCACGCAAAGTGTAGTACCATATCAGCACATGTCACATCTAATAAAGCTCAATAACTGAATACAGAAAAAGATGCTTTAAAAAGTAATCACAATAACACTTTTTTTTGCTATATGATGTTACGTTTTTGTTTTTGGTTTGTTTTGTTTTTATTTTTGTCTTTTTACAGTGATTGGGATAAGTATTTTGGGGATTGAATCTTATTCTAATCTCATTTAAGAGCGATCTACTTCAGTGATGCAAATATTGTGACATGATCCATCACGCATTAGACGTATTAGTATTTCCCATTACCACTGATTATGGAATCGATCCATTCTTTGTAGGTGGGTATCTTAGTATACCTATGGATTGATGAAGCACTGGGCTTTGGGCTACTGCTGGTGGACACCACCCCATATGCCTTTCCATCTCCACAGACTAATGGACCACCAGAGTCTCCCTGAAATACATTAATACATGTGCTGATTACACCACAGAAACAAACAAACAAAAAAAGATCATTTCTGACTAAAAGTTTAATTTTTTCTAGTGCTGTCAGCGTTAATGTCGTTAAAATGCATTTACACGGTAAATCTCCATTAGCTCCGTTAACTTGCTGACGGAGATTTGCCACGTTAATGCGGTTATGGCATTAACGTCATTTTAACGACATTAACGCTGACAGCACCTATTTTTTTATGCTAAGTTACAAAAAAAAGTACGTACTACTCCTGGTCCAGTCTCGCCCTTAGAGCAGTAAAACTTTTCCTTAGCACACCTCTCATCATCAGTCAGGGTTACATTAGCTTCCAGGAGTTTCACAGACATATGGCTTTCTTCTTTTGTTCTTCCCCAGCCAGAGACGACACATGATTGTGGCAGAGAGCCATCACCATGGTCTGCGAGAGCAATGGACTTCACTTTATTGTTAAATTCTGCCTTGGACTTTAACTTAAGGAAAGAGCAGAGATTAAAAAATGCTTTATTAGATATTAGAATTATAGCATTTTGATGCTTATCTAAATTAAATATATTAAATGATAAATCATTACAGTAATTAACCATTATTACTTATGGCATGTTATTAAGTACAAATGAAGTCATTTGCTTCTCCTACCTTAAGGACCATTATGTCGTTTTCAAAAGTATTTGCATCATAGTCATTATGAGGAAAGGCTTTCTCCACATGTGTGTGTTGTACACCATTCTTATGATGGTAATTGTGAAGACCCAGGAATATTTCGTATGTCCTGAAATACAATAAGAGCAAAACTGTTAAGTGACAATAAAGAGATTATTTATTTATCTATTGTGTTCAATAAAATAAACATATATGGAGCCATCATAAAACATATTTCCCAGTTTCAAGACTTATCTTATTAGGGGCATTAGAATCCCTGGTAGTTAAACATAAAGTGTGTTTAACCTACTCAGCTTGGCAGTGGGCTGCAGTCAACACAAAATTCTCATTCAGAAGGAAGCCACCACAGTGTGCTGTATGACCATTTGCCTTGTTCTGCTGTAAAAGCACCATGTACGGTCTGCTATGTGGCACGGTCTCATGGCCACCGATGATTTCCCCTGCGCGGACTGAAAAAAAAATCCAATACCTTATAAAACAAAAACATACTGTCTTATAGTTCAGACATGATGCAATACATAATGGATGCTTTGATGAAGGCACACTATTGGGGGAGCCCCTGTATGTGTTTATGAAACTCTGTGAGGACAGAACTTCAGGGTTAGATGATCATGACTGCTCCAATGTGTCTTCACCAGTTCTGCTTCATAACCAGTGGTGTTCCATAATATTTATCTGTATGCTATAAATTAATTTATTCATCATATAACTTATTCTATGCAATTACTGCTGCACAGAGGCAAAGCAGGTCTCTTCATGAATTACATAATATAATACATCTATCTGTGTGATGAGAAGAATCTTACCTTGATCATGAAGAATCAGCAGAACAGTGAGTATTGCCAGGTTACAGTGGGCAAACATGATGAGACAAAAGGCAGGCTGAGATCCTGAAGAGCAGTGGAACACATCACTGACAGCTTCACTCTTTAAATACTTCATTATATTTGAGACAGAAGGACGTCCTTGTGTTATTTGCATATGCAAATGATGTGGCCTTTAACCACATAAGGAACACCTCCACAGCATGACAAAAACTCTTATTTTCATAGTATTACATTACGTATATATTTAGATTACCAGTTAGCACTTCAGGCTTAATGCTGGTCATAGGACAATGAAGGAAATATATTTGTAATATTATAAGTTAGTAAATAAACTGATTATGAGACACGCATAATTCATTTGGCTATAAATTACTTCAAGATTTAAGCATGTGGGGTGATTTTGTCGGATCACAGCTCAACAAACTTCATGAAAAAAATGCTTCAGTAAAAATCAGTAACTTTACACAAACACACACACACACATATATATAGGTAGTAGTTGTTTTCTGGCATAAACAGATTGTGGTGAAAGGTCTGAGAATATAAATGAAGAGAAGGTCGATCTTGTAATTTTGATGCAGTACACCAACTGCTGGCATTATCTGGCAAGTCAGAAACAACCTAACCTGCAAATAGGGTGCTCTTTGTCTATGTGGCCATCAGTGGTTATGCGTGCAACTGGAAAAATAGCTGAGCTGGTAAAAGCAATGCAGACTTTTGAGGTAAGTAAGATCTTTTCTGATAAATTGTCAAAGGTGGGATGTCTGTTTAGTTCATGGCATGAGTGGGCCACTGTATGCCACTAAGGCCAAATTCAGCAGCCTGGGTTCAACTTCAGCCCATAGCCATTTGCTGCGAATCTTCCGATTCTCTCTAGTGCTTTACTGCTACTCTCTGCTGTATTATCTAATAAAGACAAAAACATAAAAAAAGAAAACTGAAAGTCTTCTTTCAACAACAGCTTGTGCTCCAACAATTATATCACATATTATTAAGAAAGATTTAAATAGTTTGAAAATATAAGTGATGCAGCAGTGTGAAAGAAGCAAGTAATGATGTCAGGAGTGTGTAAAACTATACAACACTATATAAAACTATACTATCAGCTAGGTAAAGATACTTTGTCCTTCAAGCTGTTCTTATCTTTGCACAAGACAATCATAGTTTACTACATATACTGAATTTACTATAGTCATTGTTTAAATGATTGCTTATGAGAATGAATTGTTAACATGAATGCAAATCTGATACGACTGTCTGTGGTTCCAAGAATTGATTTCAAGAAAGCAGTTATGAACAGATCTATGCCATGAAAACTTTCAGTCCACAGATCTACCAACATATACAATAATAGATTACCATGTACTTTCAAAATGAGTAGACCACAACACTAACACTTTCCACCCAAGAGTGGTCCACACACCAACTGAGCAGCGCTTCACTAGCTTATATACTGCTGGGTGGCTGACTGCTGAATGACGCCATCTGTGCACTGTCTCATCAGGAGAGATGGATGAGATATGACACACCCACGCAGCACACTGACCTGCTAAAGCAGTAACATTATATTATGATTTATCCAGTTGTTTCATTTTGAAACAAAGTGCCTTTTAACTGCTGCCTGTCTCAAGTGATGTGGTACTGCTTATACTGCCTAAAGTATTTTTAAACAGTACTTGTAAGCCCATTTCCTGGTGACCTGAAATATTGTTTTGACTTGCTGCGAACAGTCACCTAAAAGGATTTTAAGAGTGTATCCATAAAAACTCAATATTAGATAGACTACACATTTTTGTATATTTTTAATCTAAACAACAAGGCAAAGTAACAGACATAGCACCCAAAATTCTGCATATTCTGTCTTTTACATGAGCTATCCATTTAAGAATAATAAAGGCCTGTATTTAATACTATTTAGCTTAGTAAGTTACATTTTTTGATATGATATGATTACACATTTATTGGGGAGAATATGCACCTGACTCAAATGATCAGTTACTTCTCAATTTCAGTTACTATTTTTTTTTTGTTTCAGGTTTTAGAAAAGTAATCAACCAAAACAAAAATTTGTGAAACATAGCATATTTTTTTTTACTATCACTCTACACTTGCTACTCTGAAGGTCTATTTTAAACCCTCAGTCTTTCTACTCATTTATCTGTTTATGTATGTGAAGTAATGCGTTCATCCATCCCATTCTCTTCTTTGGCTTGCATATAGTTTAAATTTTTTTAAATATTAAAGTTTCCTCTATTTTTGCCCATTATATATATATATATATATATATATTGTTTGTTTGTTTTTTGATGCAGATTGTTCTATGATTCATTTGAACTTCAGTTCATATCTCAGTCTTGTGTAACTGGTTGAAATGTTCCTGCATCTATCAATGTGCCTGCAATTTGCAAAAAGCAGAGATTACTATCATAAACCATTTCCTCTGCATGATTATGTAAAATCTCAGTATTTCACACGCAAATTTCTTTCAGTCTTTGAGGTGGTATTACATGTTTTACTCTTTTTTTTTTCTTTGATGTAAAAGCGCTTGAACAGTTGCACCTTTTCTCAGACTCAGTTCGGTTTAAAATGTAACAATGGATACTGCATTAAATGTGGTAAGTATCAACTAATTTCAGAAGGCTTATGTTGGTGCAGGAAAATCCTTTTACAGCACATAGTGCTCAAAGCGAAAGCGCACGCACATTTCGGTCATTGGCTCTTCTGCTAAGCATTGACAACAAAACAGGGAGACCTATATAATGTAGCGTATTTTCGACTTGCTACATAGTCATAAAGAGAAAATTATGCAAATGATTTTGTGCCCAAGACGATTTATCCTAACCAAGTCATTTTTCATTTTGTAGGTATGCCGTGGCAACCTACAAAATGAAAATGTGCCCAAATGCTGACTATGCTAAAGTGATCACTTTTCTGATGCATTATCTTTTTGCGGCTTCTTATCATTTTATCGCCACTGTACTCCAATCAGTGAAAAATAACTATGCGGGAAAGAAGCCTTTCTGCACGCATCGCTGTGATGAAGAGAGATATGCTGTGAAACGTTCGTCACAGAGCTCCTCAGCAATGTAATGAGCTGGGGATGATAAAAGATAAACAAGAAGTCGTGCACAAACTTTCAGAATTTTGATGGTGGTTAAAACCTACTTTACACTGGTTTCACTACCAGCCAGTAAAAGAAAGAATCCCCTGAAAATGAGGTGAATAGGAACCTACAGTACTGCAAGAAGCAAAGATAGAAATAAATTGACAGCTCTTTAGAATTCATGCATCAGGTATCAGGCATGCAGTGTCCAGGTTCCTGTATTCAGAAAAGATTTGAACATTAAGATGGACAGGAGGAACGCATAAGAAAAAAAGAGAAAGAAAGCAATATACAGGGCAGACATGAATTGAAAACACTGGCAAAAGCACACTCATAGACTGTTTACATTGTTGTAGCTTATGTTCTGTGAAATCAGTGCAGGTATGAAGGGTTTCTGAAAGGTTTCTCCAAACCATTTAAGCAATTGAAATAATGCTGGACTTTTTTTTCTTTTTAATGTTTCTAGAAATATTTGTATCCGCTATAACACGTACATTCCAGGCAATCCAGGTAGGTATGTTGCTGGTTATCTTTCAAGGGTACATAGATGGAAAGTGGTAGAACAGGTACTCAGATTTGTACTCTTGTCACAAATATTTAGTTTTTGTTTATTTTTGTTGTTATTGTTATTTTTGTTTTGTTTTTTAATCTGAATAACCTTGCTTGCACATTAGTAAATACATTTGTTCTGGCCTATTATTCCTTATGCAAAGTGTAAAATTATGTATTCTGCATGAACAGAATGTTTTCGGACGACGACATAAGTTATAGTTTTATTTAGATATTTCCGTAGCCCTACATTTTAATATCACTGCTATATACTGCACAGTGATTTCTATAGTAAATACCTCATTTGAACAAATATATTTCCTCCAGTGGCATTCCATCAGAACAAAACAGAAAATCAATTAAATATTAGACATCAGTTCAAATGTAAGCGAAAACATCCCTCTCCTTTCATCTCAAAGAGCGTCCTGTCATAAAGTTTCTGGCCTGTTTGTGTCCATTCTTTAACCTCATAGGACCTGGCGTCCTCATATGTGGACATCACATTTTTGGTTGTCTAGACCAAAATGCAAAGTTTTGCTGTACAAGGGCCTGATATCTACTTACGAGGATATTTTCATCTTTCTCTCATCTTTCTCAGAAACAAATATTAGGTAAAAAAAGAAAAAAGAAAAAAACCCCATCTAATTCTTTGTTTTTACATTCATTAGGTCTCAATCTGCCCAAATAGCAAAGAGAAATTAAAAATGCATGTCATGAAAGAGTTCGGGTCTTAGGAGGTTAAACTGCTGCCATCTTGTGGTTACATTTGGCTAATGTATTTATGAGCAGGATTAAATCTGCTTCACTGCAGCCAGGGTTCTTGTAATAATAACTATAAAGAGTAATAATAATGATAATAATAGTATATAGCAATTATTTAACTCATAGTATATTGCTATTCGAAGGCTTTGATGTTACTGGAAACTGCCGGGACTGTCCAGCATTTTTTTGTTGTTGTTTTTTTGGGGGTTTTTTGTTTTTGTTTTACAGGAATAGACCAGACCGCGTGTAAACTCATAACCTCTTCACCAGCTCCATGCTCCAATTCAACAAACCCTCAGCTGCCCATTGTTCTTTCTGTCTACTCTGATCTCTGAGGTAAGAAAGCTGCTTTTCGTTGCTCCGACCTCAGTGGATGCGTCCTGTTCTGTAGGTGGTGCTTCAGCACCCTGTAGTGGGTGAGAGAGGTCATGCAAGAGCATGAAGCTTTTACAAATAAAAACATAAATACATGAATACAAAGACTTGACATAACTTTCTCTGGCATTTTTCACATATTAATCCATGGATGGATGGATATTATTTTTTTTTATTAATATGCGCCTTTCCTGTGAGCCGGTACTAAAATGAAAAATAAGTATATAGTACGTATTTTATGTACATTTTCTTTGATATATATCATTTCACAGACAGATATTTTATTTATATTAAAGCATGTTTTTTTTTAAACATGTCCCCATGTCTATGGTATAATCAATTTAAGCTCATTTATGTGCATATGCAGTGATCTGCTGCTCTAGTCTAATCTGCATTACACTTTATGGCAGGAAGAAACTGGAGGATCAGAATCAGAATACTTTAATAATCCCTAAGGAAACTATGTGGGTTACAGTTGCCCCAAGACAGTAACAGTAAGAGACTAAACTAATTAAATAATACAATTTATTACAAAGTTGACACATTTAAGAAATAGCACTAATATATAGAAAGCACTCAATTATAAATACCAAGAATATTACAAATGTGAAATATAAATGAATGACATTTAACTCTAACCTGTGAACTTTGTCATTTGTTATTTTACTGTAGAGCGTGTGCAAAACTAGATGGAGTGAGATACACAACGATTCATTTAGTCATAATGTATACTAGTAGTTAGGGCCATAAATATTTTGACCTCATGCACCTGTGAACTTCGATTTGAACTTCAGCAGATCATCTTGACTATGTCTACATTCCTAATGCATTGAGTTCCAATGCATTGATGGCTGATTAGATGTTTGCATAAATGAATAGTTGAACAATTGTGCTCAGTGAGTGTACATGTTCATAAAGTGTGCTTAAAAGAGAAAAACCTGATGGTGGCTCTAAAGGCAAGCTGAAATGATCACCAAATTCTTATGTACATTCTCAGTGTTACTTAGGTCATATGAGACATCATGGATATACAAAGTGTTGGATGTGTTTATTTGAACAGCCAGTGTACTGTACCTCATATCAGGTCATTTGATGATATATCATCAAATGAACTATGTAACCTGAGTAATTTCTTTCAGATCCCAACCTGATGTCTCCATTTAACAATGTGCTTTTGTGATTCTGTTCCTGTTTGTTTCACTTGTAATGCATGCTTTAGCTTACATGTTTAACATCAAGTGCCTTTACAATGTATTTCCTGATTTTTGTTCATATATCTAGGAAATATATATGTTTACATTGACTTAAAATATGCTGCATAATCATGTAAGATATGTTTTGTTTGCATTGCTATTAAGAAAATAAGACATCAAAGAAAAACAGTGAAAGAACAACAGTTTATTGTCTCATTAAATGTTATAAACAAGCATAACGTCATGGGTTCTCTTTGAATCTACTCTAAAAGAAAGGCAAAGCAATAATTAATCATTGCTGTTTTTAAGAACATGAGCATCAGTATATTAGATCACAATGATATCTTGTCTGTTAGGCAGTCTCAGTTCAGTGGAATCAGTCTAAATATTGATATCTCAGTCATCAGATGTCTTAGCGATCTGAGGTTTAAATGTATTATGACTTTAACTTATGTTTTAGTATGCAGTCAATCCAGTCTCTGTATTCAGGTATCATAGTATAACTGTAGATGTTTTGCTGGTTGGCAGACACCACCCCATACGCCTTTCCACATTCACAGACTAACGGGCCACCAGAGTCTCCCTGGAAGTACAAGCACAATATGTAGTTATTGTGATCATAAGTGAACAATGAGCTAATTATCAATGCTGACCAAACAGTTTCTTTTTTCTTTCTTGTTATAAGATGCAAAATCTACTTACATTGCTTGGTCCAGTTGTGCCTTTAGAGCAGTACTTTTTTTCCTTAGCACAAAACTCAATGTCAGTCAGGTTCACATTGACTTCCCGGAGTACATCAGATGCTTTACCATTCTCTGTGTTTCCCCAACCAAGGACTGCACATGATTTTGGGACAGAGCCAGTGTCATCACGGCCTGCGAGAGCAATAGATGTCACATTCTCGTTGAACTTAGCCTTGGGATGCAACTTCAAGAAAACGAGAAATAAGAAAACTTTAGTATCAATATATACAGTATATAGATTAACAGCTGTTTGTTGATGACTGAGCTTTTCCTAATATAATAAATGAAAGTTGATTATAGCTCAAATTAATAATAATCTTTTTGTTAAATACAATTATTTTAGTCTTTATTTACCTTAAGAAGCATTATGTCATTTTTTAAACAAGTTTTGTCGTAGCCTTCGTGTGGAAAAGCATTTTTCTCATTCACTATCACAGTCTGTACTTTTCTGCGATTTTTGTAATCATGAAGTCCCAGAAAGACTTTGTACGATCTGAAAAAATAGGGGAAAAACATTTTGAAACAATAAAGATAATAATTTTTAGTATTGACAAAAGAAAAGATAAATCCTTCATGAAATCTATATCGCAGTCAAAGGTTATGGCTTGAAGTTGTGTAACTTTAGCATTATTGTGATAACAAAATTTACTTGGCCACATAATTCATTTTAGATAAACATGAGTGGGTTAAACTCACCTGGCTTCACAGTGGGCAGCAGTCATCACAAAATGCTCATTTACAAGGAAGCCATCACAGTATGATTTATTACCATTTGACTTTTTCAGCTCCAAAATCACCATGTACGGCCTGCTATGTGGTGCAACCTCATGGCCACCCACGATTTCTCCTGTATGAACTGGAGAGAAAAAGGTTTACATATTCTATGCATCAAAATCTTAACTTCATGGACTCCGTTCTGACTTTGTATAAAAGTTTGAGCCATGAAAAGTGACGTACCTTGATCATGAAGAGTCAGCACGAGTATCAGTGCTGCCAGGTTACAGTGGGTAAACATGGTGAGATCAAAGTCAAGGTGAGTTACTGAAGAGCAGTGGGGCACTTCACTGACACTCCAGTCTTTAAATGCTTCCTTGTAATAAAAGAGGAAGTGTTTGTGTTTTTGTACATGCAAATGATGGGGTGTCAAACCACATTTATAAGTCATCTAACACCTCCAGAAGCTGAAAAAATGTAGCTTATTAGTCTTAGTTGGAGTCTTTAAGCAGGCTTAATAGTAATATAGTTCTAACAAGGGTCACATTATGCATTGTTATAGATTCGAAATCTTAGGATAAAGATTAAAATACATCTAATCAAACAAAACAAAAAGGTGAATATAACATGCCTTTTTGTTGAGATATTGTGAGACAGGCTTTGCTATTTTGGGGGGTTCATGATGAAAATGAAATTTAAAAGAAAATTAAGAAGCTGATTAACTTAATATACTTTAAGAGTGACAACAGTGTAAATGTGAAAAGTTATTGTTTGTTAGCATGACGTGTTAACTGGAAAGCTATGACTGTTGCAAGAGTTGCAAGAATTTGTGCACATGGCTTCAAGAAAGCATCTTCACAATATTTAGCGACACACACGTCAACCAAGATTGATGATAACAGATTACTAGGAAGCAAACTATTTTCAGAATGTTGGGGGCGCGTGAAACAGGAAGCCAGCTGACATGTAGCACCAGTTACAGGTCAAGTCATCTGTCACCTTGCATTTTTGTAATACTTTTAGAAGTAGAAGAATTTTAGGCTGGTGTTTGACACTTACTTCACACCCTTCCTATTAGCAACCACTATACAAAATGTTAAAAACACAAAAAACATGCAGGGAGCAGACTAGTGAGGAGCCCTGTAGATAGATACCCATGTAGTTTGGGTATCTGAATATATACGTACTGGACACCTCCAATGTGAAGTGTTTGTTGTGTGTCCAACTTGGCCAAAGCAAAGCTATCATGATCTGAAAAATACCTCATCTGCCAAAAATGATGAAGCCAATGTTATATCATGTTATACAGCAATGTAGAAGTAGCAGGATAAATTCTTAAGTATACAGCGTTTTACTCAGACAGCCCTTCGCGGTATAATATGATAAGCCAGTTAGTAAGATTATGTTTATTGTTCTTGTAGAGTCACATGTACAATCACAAAGGACGTGTTTAGTTTGTATTACGATGATGAAAATAAGATTACAGTTTATTGTCTTTTATGTGTTACAAACACGTATCTCATCATCATTGTTATCAGCCTGAATATTGATATCTCAGTCATTAGATCTCTTGATAGTGATTAAGTGTTTCACTTATGTTTCAGTATATAATCAATTCAGTATCTTAGTATAAGTGTGGACTGTTAGATAATTTGGGTTTGGCCTGCTGGCAGACACCACCCCATACGCCTTTGCAGCTTCACAGACTAAAGAGTCTCCCTGAAGTACAAGCACAGAATGTAGTTTTTGAATTCTTAAATATAAAAAATTAGAGTCTATAAAATTGCACAGGTGTATAAAATCAGTAACCTCAACAATTTAATTTCTGCTCTTCCTGCTTGCTTGCTTGCTTGCTTGCTTGCACACAGTGCATAAAAGTTGCCAATAATTTGTTGAGTCAACAACTGCAAAGTTTCTAACCTCCTCTTGCATAAACCTCAGCACAAAAACTGTGCACCAGGAACTTCATGGCACAGCAGCTGTAGGTAGTGTTTAGGTGGCCCAGTTCTTGTGCCATTATGGTGTATGTATGAACTGCATACTCAAGTTACATTATTCCAAATACAAATCACTCTAACCACCTTATTTATGAAATAAATAATGCTTTGATGCATTGCCTTTAAGCCTTTAATTTTTGTCACTTTTTAATCTGTTTTTTTCCCTTTGTAGCTCACTATCAATGATATTTGTGCTTTTGATGAATCAGTTGATGGATTCATTACCAGTTCCAGTTTTGTATATCTGGCTTGGTCACATACCTAGAAATGTTCTTGCATCTATCGTCCTGTTTGTAATTTTCAGGGAGTGTTATTGCTTGTGATAGAATACTATCACAATTTCCCCCAACTGACTTGTGAAACTGCAGTGTATCTTTCACGTTATCTGGGTTATCTTTCAGTGTATGAAGCTATTCCTGTCTGGGTATACCCTGTCTCTCTACAGAACCATTATCTAGGCAAGAGTGATAGGTCTCACATTCTTGCTGTATACTTTTGCATTATATTATATCCTTTATGCATCAATGCCCTTATGTTCAGTAGCATTAGATCATTCATGAAATTCTGTGCAATTTGGTGCTCATGTGGAAATTGATCCATGTTCCTTAACAAACATTTCCACATTCAGTGTATTTTATTACTTCTGCACACATTGTGAACACCTGGTAAGAGTAATAAATCAGTGTATCAGTTTTATTTTGCAATATCTGTGTGTCAATTACCAATTTTATTAATACAAATATTCATTATAATGGATTCTCTTTAATACAGTGGTCATTCTCCTCTTGCATTAACATGGCTTTTTCAGATCTTATCTTTTTCAGGGTCACAGGGGGCGCTGGAGCCTAACCCAGCTGTCATAGGGCAAGAGGCACCTGGACAGGTCGCCAGTCAGTCGCAGGGCTGACACACAGAGACAGACAACCACATTCACACCTTAGCTTACTTGATCAATTAACCTAAACGCATGTCTTTAGACTGTGGGAGGAAGCCGGAATACCCGGGGAGAACCCACGCAAACACTAGGAGAACATGCAAACTCACAGAAAGACCCCACCCTGATCGTGGAATTGAACTCAGGACCTGCTTGCTGTGCAGCAACAGTGCTAACCACCTTGCCACCGTGCTGACTTAAACACCTTTTCCTGATTTTGCAGATATGTATCATTCTTTCAAAAGCTACTGTTTTCATCTAATTGATGAAAATAAAATTAAGGTCATCTTTAAAAAGTAAAGTGAAAGAGCAACAGTTTATTTTTTGATAATGTGTTACAGACAAGCATATCATCCTGGATTCTCTTTGGATTGACTCTAAAAGAAAGACTAAGCAGTAATTTATTTATTTTTGATTTTAAGAGCATCTAAGATCAGCAGTTATCTTACATTTATACTTCTTTTAGACCATAAGTAACATCGACCCTTAGGATTGTAGCTGGCAGGAAATAAAGCAGCTGTACCTTAGAGTGAAAGTATCACTTTAGTTATGCAGTCTCACTTCAGTGGAAACATAACAACTCAGTTATCAAATCACTTCTCTTTCATGGCGAATTTGAAAACAAAAACTCACATGTAGAAGTTTATCAAATTTTGTGGTTTTCGCCATCACTCTGAGACAGGATGTTTCAAATTTTAGGGACAAACATAAGTTTGTAGGATTATAATATAATCCAAATACGCAGGACTGCAGTCCTACATATTTGTTTAATATGAAGGACATATTCTGGTCAAAAATGACTCCAAGATTCCTCACAGTAGTACTGGAGGCCATCCAGAGTAAATATGTTTCTATGATTTTTTGGGGCCAAGTATAATAAGTTAAGTCAAGTCAAGTGGCTTTAGTGTCATTCCAACCATGAGCAGTGGTACAGTACACAGTGAAATTACACAACGTCCCTCCAAGACCATAGTGCTACATATGACATATAACAATCAACACAGGACTACATAAAGTGCAACACTTGCAAAAAACCCAAAAACAAAACAAAGACAGTGCAACACCAGCCAGAACAGAATAACTTCAGTTTTATCTTAATTTTTAAGCAGACGCAAAGACAAGAGAAGGAAACCATCATGGGGCTGAAAAATCAACATAAACTTATCAGAAAGGTAGCAAAAATTTTAGCAGACCAAATCTGGCATATTTCTTAAAAGAAGGAATGCCCTGGCTATAAAGCTCCATGTATGGTGTTTTACTGTGTAGAGAAATGCAGCTACTCTACAGTATGTTTACTAACATGTTGTTGGACAATAACTGTTTAAATGAAGCACAAACAGTGTATTCAATTTACATATAGCTCCATATATTAATGCGCTTGTACTTAGAAGCATCTTTTCACAAGTGGTTTCCACCATGTATATTGTGAAATGTATATTTTTTTTAAATTATTTTTAAATCTAAGCTTTTTGGCTCATTATAAATAATATTTGTAGTTTTGATGGCTCACTCAGTGAGTCATTTCAACTTTGTTCTGGTTTGGTCACATATCTGTGAATGTTCTAGCATCTCTCATCCTGTTTGTAATTATCAGGAAGTATAGATTTCTATCATAGTTTCCTCTGACTGACTTGTGAAACTGCAGTGTATCCCCCATGGTTCGGTATGTCTGAGTCTTTCAAAAATCGTCTGTTTTAAGTCTTCAGTCATAGCAGTAAAAATTTTCCCTAATTATGTCACTTCTTATATGGGTTAATTTTTAGAGAATATCTGTAAATCAGTGTAGCGATGAATACCTGCAATATTTGGTCAAAAGTTTCGGGCCACACTTTTTAATCTTTGAATTCATCTCTCTTTCTAATGGCACAAGTGTATAACATCAATAACCTAGTCAATTTTTGGTCTTCCCAGATAGCCCACAAACAATTGTAAGTAATTTTTTTCTTGCAAAGTAGAAGAATTTAGGAACCACAGCAGCACAGCCACAAAGTGACAGACCACATAGAGTTATAGAGATGCAGAGTGCTGAGGCACATTGTGCAGCACAAGTCACCAACTATTTGCTGACTCAAAGACTGCAGAGTACTAATCCTCCTCTGGCATTAACATCAGGACAGAAACTGTGCTCAGTGAACTTCATGGCAAGTTTTCATGGCTGAGAGGCTCTTGTAGGTGTAGCGTTTAGGTGGCCCAGTAATTTTACCATCATAGAATGTGTATGAACCACATGCTACACATACATATACTGGTAGGTGAACCATATACAAATATTGAATATTTAATATAATTTAGAAATTTACAACAGTGACCCTAAAAAATTACAGTTTTGTAAAAGTAAGTGAATGACAGAAACAAGAAACAAATTAGTAAAATATTTGAATTTAGAGAAACTCTGTGACAAATGACAGGAAACAAACAACTCAACACTTAAATCATAAAAAAAAGAAAGAAAAAGCCTGGTGTCAACCTCTGAAAAGTTAATACACAGTGGAAACGAAGTGCTTTCAGAGGTGTGGAAAAAGTTTTCCCAAGTCTTTTTATACGGAGGTATCGCCCTCTGGTGGCTATTTAAAAGAACGGAGGATTAAGGCTTAAGAAGCTAAGTTTTTAACTTTCTTAACTTAGGTCATCAGTAGGAGGACAGCGGTCCGATTTTGACGGGCTGTGAGCAACGTTTCCAGTATTTATGGTAGCGTTATTTTAATCGCAGCTTTTTTCATTGCCTTTACGGTAGTCATTGTACATCTAGGAAACACACAGACCAGTAGCATGCAGTATAACGCATTCAACGTGACCCTCTTAGCCAATCAAATAATTTATTGAGAGCAAAGTTGCGAATTCCTGTGTAAATCGAGAACTGCGATATCACTTATCAGTTCGATTCCTTATCAATTCTCTTATCAATTGTCATTGGGTTCTCATCGGCTCTGTTTTGAGAGTCTCCACCACTGCTAAGCAGCGATAAAGAAATTATATTAATGCAAATCAATTGAATACTGTGAGTCAAGTGTTTGTGCATGTTTGTTACGTTATTTCCCCTCTTTTTGTGATCAGTGTTGGAATCATTACTCAAAAAAGTCATTATTACACAGAACCACCACAAAGCCTATATTCCAGTAAAAATTCCGGACCTGATTTTGAACCATACACTGTCTTAATTCTAACATGGTGTAAAGGTTTGTGCCATGAAAAGAGCTTGCCATGATTATGAAGAGTCAGCACAAGTATCAATCCTGCCATGTTACAGTGCGTAGATATAGTGAGGTCAAAGTCAAAGTAAGTTACTGAAGATCAGTGGGACACTTCACTGACACTTCAGCCTTTAAATGCGTCCTGATCACAGAGCGAGAAGGAGGGATTTGTGTTGTTTGCATATGTAAATATTTAAAAAAAAAGAAAAAAAAGAAAGAAATTTATAATACTGGCCCTTAAAAGAGATAAATTAGTAAAATGCCTGAATTATGTTATTATTGTAAGAGAAATGAAAAATCATTGCAAGATTTAAGTGTATGAGCATATTTTACCAGATCAGATCAGACATTTTGAAGTTATTTAACATGATGCCCTTGTCATGAAAAAAAAGTTACACTGGACACTCTTGTGGAAGAAAATAAGTATGTTGTATGGAGGAGACAATGTTCATATGTCATAACATTTAAACACCCTACAGTCGATCTATGCAAAAACAAGGCCAGAGATGCACAAGACAATGTGTTAAAAGGCTGTGTAAAAGTGTAAATGAGATGGTAAGATCTTCTTACAGAAAGCTTGGATGTGGTATAAAATACGAAGAAACTCTTTTTAATCAGGGTATAACATCACATCAAACATCTGGGATATTGATCTACTCAGTTCACTAGCAAAGCAGTTTCAGTTTCTTGCGTCTTAATGGAGTTAACAACGGGTGCACTAGAGGGGTAACAGTGAAACAACCCCCAAAACACAAATGGTTTTACAGCTGGACGCCACTGATATTTTTTCCCTTCTTAGATTTTTCTGACTGCTTTTTCAATAGTTTTGCATTTGGATGTGTCGGTGTCACTAATGGTTGCTTGAGGCGATACTTGATCCCTGCAGAGGTTGGAAAGCTAGACAAACTGCTCCAGAATGCCACATCAATGTAGTGATTGCCAGAAGGGTTGCTGTGTCTCCCAGCACAAGTTCAAGAGCATGGGGGAGATTACAGGAGACTGGCAGTTATTCTTGGAAAGCTGAGCAAGCCTGTAGAAGGTCATTAACCCATCAGGAGGACCTGTATCTACTCCTTTGTGCAAGGAGGAACAGGATGAACACTACCAGAGCCCTGCAAAAGGACCTCCAGCACACCAGAGGTGTGAATGTCTTTGACCTCCCAATCAGAAACAGAGTTCATGAGGGTGGCCTGAGGGCCCAACGTCCTCTAGTGGGCCCTATACTCACTGCTGTAGACACTGTAGAGTCTGATTGGGAATTGACATAGAATACCAGAATTGGTATGTCCACCACTGGCACCCTGTGCTTTTTACAAATGAGAGCAGGTTCACCCTGAACTCATGTGACAACTGTGAAAGGGTCAGGAGAAGCCGTGGAGAATATTATGTTGCCTCTAACATCGTTCAGCATTACTGGCTTGGTGGTGGGTCAGTGATAGTCTGGGGGGTTGTAACGCATATTAATATAGATATAGCACTGGTTGTTTTCGGGTGGGGGGTTCCCATTGAGATCTGATATGTACAGTGGCCCTGAGAGGTCAAACAGACACCAGCAAATAGAAAAACGCTGCAAAGGCACACAAAACACTTTCCAAAATTCAGCAACAGTGCTACACGTTGCCAACAGCTTTGGTTGTGTTTGATTAGGTTTGTGTATTTGTGTATTTTGTTGAGTTATGTGAATCAGTTGAACATTGAAATGTTCTAAATTCTGTTTCCAGAAAGCACAGATCACTATCTCAAACCTCTGCCTTTCCTTTCCTCTGCCTTATCGATCTAGTCTGGGGGTTTTGAGATTTTGTTATAGATACATATATCTAAAATGAACACTGCTAAAACAAAATAATATAGCTTTATATATGTGTGTGTATGTGTGTGTGTGTGTTTAAAAGAGTTGTACAGGACCAGGCGCAGACATGAACAATACATGAATTTTCAGCTAGTGGTGATCAGACAATGATCTGAAACACACCAGCGAGTCCACCTCTGGCTGCCTCACAAAAAAGGTGTTGGAGTGACCTAGTAAAAGTCTGGATTTAAATCGGATTGCAGTGCTTTGGCATGACCTTAAATAGGCTATTCATACTATTCATGCAGAATTATTTAAACAGTAAAATTCTTTCTCCAGCTAAGATTACTGTAATATGTGTGGTTTAAACACATATGTGTTTAAACACATAAACTGTTGTGTGAAAATGTTGTTAAATATACTAAATTATAATTTCAGATTTGATTGTGACCAATTACTATTTCATATCATTGTTTTATCAAATAAAGCAATTGTTCTGAAGATGTAGCAGGACATGTTATTTCCCACCATGCCCACAAGGGGGATTCCATGGACTGTACTTAGTGCAGTTGGACCCCTTATAATCAGTTCAGCCAAGCTGGTAGTCACAGTTCAGGGCTCGATCAGATCCATAGTTAATTGCTGCTTGTGTAGCAGTCCTTGATTTTTTATGACAGAGTTATTAACAACAATTATAATTATTTATGACTTTCCAGAAACTCATGCATACACATATTCTCAGTGCTGCATTTAAGAGTAAACCCATCAACACTGTTAGGATTTTTTGTCTGCATTAAGCCTTAGGGGGAAAAAGGGAGCACATTCTAACCGATGCACACTCTGTGATTACCACCAAATGTAGCCAGCATGTTAGTGTAGAGCCTTCACCTTAGCAATAATACATTTATTTACATTTACAGACAGAAGTGGAATGGGAGGATGAAAGGCAGAGAAAACTGGAGGTTAGAGCAGGCAACTAGTCACATGCAGGTCTCAGATTTGAGTCTCAGATGATGTCTCAGATCTCTCTCTCTCTCTTTGAGATGTTTGCAGACAGACAAACAGACAAAAGAATAAGGATAATAAACAAATATCTGACTTAACTAAGATATATGGCACTAATTGGTTTCAATCCATATGTAGCAGGATGGCTTCTATAGCAGTCACTGCAGTACTCAACATTAGAAGACCTTCTTTTCTTTCTTTTGTAAGCTGGGTCATCCAGGAAAGTTGGGGCTAGGTTGGGGAGGGAGAATAGATGGAGGAGGGAGGGGTAGAGAAGAGAAGTTGAAAGGGAGGAGAAAAAGGAAGCGAATTAAAGATTGAGGCGTGAGTGTACAGAAGATGAAGAAAAAGTTGGAAAAGGAGGAGGAAGAAGAAATTATTCTTCTACCTGAGATGAACTATCACTCTCCTCAATCATTGTTGTTGGGACATATTTTCTTTTAGACTCTGCTCCAGATGCCACTCTTTTTCTTGATTTTCTTGTCCACAGCCATTAGCTTGAGTCTCTATTAATTTGCTGTTTGGAAGCAGATAAACAGAAAAAAAATAAGTATAATAAACAAATCTGACCAACATTTAAGAAACTGCAATGATAAGTTATCCCTCCGTTATATACAACATTACAAGTGCAGAGTCTCAACTAGTTTTAAAAGGTTTGCATCAATGAAGAAAAAATCTATTGGAGATGTATAAGTACAAAGGCATATTTATACACTGGCCATTCAGTCTTGAGAATTATCAAACAAGATGTATATAGTATTAATGGCAAAAACACGAGAAGTTGTAAAGACTGCACTAACTGCGATTCCCCAACTAACTATCATGGAAAAGCTAGATGCGGGACTGACATTGAGCGAACTACAAAAGGCCATCAACTGTCTTGCAATGAAAAGGTTACTGGAAGCGATGGCAGTGGTGCTGAGGAGAACCTTCCAAAAGGATAGCCAATTCTGCAGTACTCCACCAATCAGGCCTGCGTGGCATGACCATGCCCAGACATCCTTAATGATAACCTGCTCCAGAGTGCTGTGGACCACAGAACGGAGTAAAGGGTCATCTTCCAACAGGACAAGGAGGCCAAGCACACAGCCAAGATAAAAAAGAGAGAGAGAGAGAGAAAGAACTTAGAGAAATTAGAGAAGGACATACACAATGAGTTAGATCCAAGAAGATTTGAGAAGTTATATTTCTATTTGTAATTATGACTGTATGCATCAAACAATTAACCGATTAAAGTGCACATTTTCTGCTCTAATTCAAGCGATTAACCAAGTATTTTCTTAACTGTTTAGGAAATACACACATTTCTATGCATAGTCCCTGATTTTCAAAGGCTTAAAACTCAGTCCACGAAGGAGAAGTGCAGAAAGAAAATAATAAAAAAGTTGTCATTTTCCAAACAGATATTACACAGTGGAGCTAATGTTACGTATAGATGTGCATGAAGTTGGCCAATGCATGAAGTTCTCAGTTAGAGCTAAAATCTCAAGAACTTATTAATAAGAGAGTATAATTTTTGGGCTCATTAAGTTATATCAAAGGCAAAGTAAGTAGTGATTTAAATTTTGCAAAACTCATGAAGGCAAACCTGGGATAAAAAAAATTGGATATTATAGAAAGATATCTCTTTGAATATACAAGGTATTGATCCAAGTGGAATGATGTTACTATGATGCATGCAAGGACCAATCACACATACATAGCTGATATTTTAAAACCAGCTGAAGATTCTTGTTTGTTTGACATTTGAGGTGTCAAGAATGAGCTGAAACTCCATTCCAAAGAAAGTTACAGTGTAACTCTCACAGAGTATTGCAGTAATGTTACTGAATTACACCATATAGTGTCTATGTTATTAATATGTTGCTATGCTTAAGCATGAAGAGTCCTCAGGCCTATTTTGGATTTTTCCTAAAAACTCTTAGTTATAGTTAACGTTCTGTTCTCCTTTAAAGAAATCTGACAATTACAAAATAATCAAAAGTGGTATCTAAAAGTAGTGTCTTTTCTGTGTCTAATCCATCTATTTAGATGCATTATTTAGATGGATTAGACACCGAAAACTCTGAATGATGACTCAGAAATGGAAGTGAAATTGAGAGCTGTTACTTATCTGTTTTCATGAGCTTGTAATATTACAGTGTTTAGGCATTTACGTACAGACGCAATATAAATTTGCAAAAAAAGGCTTTTCCACAACTTAACACAGACAAGTGCAAAGCAGAGAGAGTTCTGTTGCACACCACATAGATTTAGGAAAAGCTGCTCTTTGTCACTTTTACAGTGTAGCTGTCCAGACGGCTCTCTGGACTAAAAGGTTTTTAGACTGATTTTAGGTCCCTGATGTCAACTAATAAAAGTCTCTGAGGGAATGAATATCTTTAGTCAACTTCTGTCCTAAGCACTACAGAAATGGGTCCAGAAATGTAAAGAATACAGAAGAAAGTGGAGTATTTATTATGATGAAGTAAAAAGAAAACAGTTAAAGTTGGTGTGACACACCACGGACCCACATAGTGTTTCATTATAGTGAAACAGTTTATTTTTACAGGGTGTCAAAACACTACATGCTTTTCTTCATGGCAGCTCAGCCACAGAGCTTCCTGTCTGGTACCTTGGCTGCTCTGGAAAGCTTTCCAGCTGTCTCTGCACACACACACACACACACCTCCTCTCTGGTCCTCAGCGTCACTACAAAAAGAGGAGCGTTCACTAGTGAAATCCCCTTCACCTGGCACTTAGCCTCCCTGGCACTGCCCCTCTAGCCCGCTGCAAGTAAGTAAGTAAAGTTTATTTATATAGCACCTTTCAAAGACATATGTCACAAAGTGCTTTACAAAGTAAAAACATAATACAGTCATAAAATACATCATAAAAACCCTGGTCTAATTAAAAGCTTTTTGAAATAAAAATGTCTTTAGCTGCTTTTTGAAGGTCTCCACTGAGTCCAAACTCCGTAGAAATAGGGGAAGTGCATTCCACAGTCTGGGTGCAACAGCTTGGAAAGATCGGTCCCCTCGGGTTTTAAAACGAGTGTGGGGGACCACTAAAAGGTTTTGGTTTACTGACCTCAGGTTACAAGTGGAGGTATGTGTACGAATCAGATCAGCAATGTAGGGGGGGCCTGTCTCTGTAGTGCTCTAAAAGTTAAAACTAGAATTTTAAAATGGAACCTGAATCTGATTGGTAGCCAGTGCAGCGACTTTAAAACAGGGGTCATATGAGCACCCTTGTTCGAGCGGGTCAGTAGCCTTGCTGCAGAGTTTTGAACAACCTGTAGGCGGGCTAGCCCTTTCATGTTTAGACAAGTAAACAGGCTGTTACAGTAGTCAAGTCTTGTAGAGATAAAAGCATGTATTATCATCTCGAGTTCACTTGTTGACACGATGGATCTAAGTTTAGAAATGTTCCTCAAGTGAAAAAAGCAGGTTCTTACTATCTGATTTAAATGTCTCTCCAAAGAAAAAGCTTCATCAAAAATGACACCCAAGTTTCTAAGGTTATGTTTCTGTGAGGAACCTAAGTCACCCAGTCGCCATTTAATATCAGGTATTGCACTGCCTGGTGCAATAATCAAAGTTTCTGTTTTGGCCGGGTTTAGCTGTAAGCAATTATTGTTCAACCATTGTTTAATGTTGGTTAAACAGTCAATCAGATTGGAGAGCTTATGAGCTTCAGCAGGCTTAAAAGAATAATATAGCTGAATATCGTCAGCAAAAAGATGATAAGATACTTCAAGAAACTGCTGTATTATCTGACTTAAAGGAAGAATGTATATTAAAAACAGAATAGGTCCCAGCACAGAGCCCTGAGGAACTCCACACAACAACTCTGTAGATTCCGACATGATCTGGTTTGCAGACACACTAAAACTCCTTTCAGATATATAAGATGAAAACCAGTCTAGAACAGAACCAGACATCCCAACCAGGTCTCTCAGTCTGTTTATCAGGATGGTATGGTTGACTGTATCAAAGGCTGAGGTAAGGTCTAACAAGACTAGGACTGTGTATTCTCCGGAGTCTGCTGACATCATAATATCATTAGTAACTTTCAGTAGTGCTGTCTCAGTGGAATGCAATTTACGGAACCCAGATTGAAAACGGTCATGGATGTTATATTTCTCCAAGTATGCCATAAGGTGGACAGCTACTGCCTTCTCAAGGAGTTTTGACATAAATGGGAGTTTGGAGATAGGTCTTAAATTTTGAAGTAGTGTTGGGTCCAGGTTGGGTTTTTTGAGCCTTGGTTCCACAATGGCATGTTTAAAAAAGCTGGGGAACACCCCAGTCTGAAGAGAAAGATTAAAAAGGTTCACAACCCAAGGACCAATGGTGTCAAAGGCATTAATAAAAAGCTTAGTGGGGATAATGTCTGAGGGGCTTGAGGATGGCTTCATTTTGTCAACCAGGGCTGCTATTTCATCATATGTTACAGTTGTAAAAGTCGACCAGGAGTACAAAGGGAGTGCCCGACTCGGAGAACAAGAAAGCTTTGGGGAGATTTTAGCATTGATGTCGTTAATCTTATCAACAAAAAATCGGAGGAGTTTATTACTATCTACTTTAGAGTGTACATCTAAAGGTACCACATCTGGGGAGACAATAGCACTAACTTTGTCAAAAAGAAACTTGGGATTTCTCTTGTTTTTTGTTATGAGTCTAGAAAAATATTCTGTTCTGACAGTTCTCACTGTGTCATTTAAGGAGAGCGTGAGATCTCGAAGATGGAGCCTGTGTACGTCAAGTTTGGTTTTCTTCCATAGTCGTTCTATTTTGCGGCATATTCTCCTTAAGTTTAAGATAGACTCATTTATCCAAGGGCATGTCTTCTTTTGTAAAGCCGAGCTTGTTTTAATAGGTGCCACTTGATCCAAAATGGATGTGCATTCCCTATTAAAAGACTGAATAAGAACATTTACATCGTTTCCGGTAAAAAGTGGAGACCTGTCAAACATAATGGAGAACCTCTCAGCAGTAGTCTCAGTTATTATGTGTCTATGAGTTTTTAACTTCACAGGCGTTTGTTTAGAGCTAAAATTAAGTTCAACGAAGATACAGTTATGATCACTCAAATGTACATCCTCAGCAAACACATTGCCCAAGGCCCAAGGAAAAAACAAGGTCCAAAGTATGGCCTTTTAAATGGGTTGGACCAGAGACATGTTGGACAAAGTTAAAAGACTCAGATATAGATAGAAGTTCAGCTGCAGAGTTAGATGAGGCATCATCAATATGAATGTTAAAATCCCCAAGAATTAAAACTTTCTCCAGCTTGATAATAGAAGATAAGAAGTCCATAAAATCCTTTAAGAACTCAGTAGCAGGGCCAGGAGGGCGATAGACTAAGACACAATAAAAGATGTTCGTAGAGCCCACCTTAATTGTTTGCGACTCAAAGGAAGAATAGTTTTCAGTTTGCATACCTCTGCAGGTGAAACTGTCCTTAAAGACAACAGCAAGACCTCCACCACGGCGACCTAAACGGGGGGCGCCCAAGTAAGAGCAGTCTGCAGGACGCAGTTCGTTTAGGTGAATAAATTTGCCATCCCTCTGCCATGTTTCAGTGAGAAACAGAAAGTCCAGGCTTTTCCCTGTGAAGAGCTCATTCAGAGAGAAGGATTTGTTTGCAATGGAGCGGGCGTTCAAGAGCGCAATCCGATTAAAAGCTGGCAGCGCAGGTTTCCCATCAGCTTGTCGGAGTGGAACTGACAGCAAACACCGTGTCCGCACGCGAGGTCTCCAGCAGCGCCACGGAACCGGCGGGGCCAACCACCGGTTGTGCGATGCAGGCTGTGAGGGCACAGCGGTGGGGAGATAATCGGCAAAATCCAGAGCATCAGATGGGCAGGATCCACGCTGTAGTGGCTGCAAGTACGTGTTTCCAATCAAATCCGGAAGGGTAACTGGCAGCAGAAACCGGGGACGCCTCCAGACGAGTCGGGAAATCTCCGATCTGTAGGCTCGTCTGATGTGTACCTGGATGCCGGCCCTACAGCCTCTTTTCCTCGATTTCTTCTTGGAATTGCTTAGGGCACGTTTCGCAGGTAGCAAGAAGTAATCCGGTGGGGTGGAAGAGTGCACAAATGGTGGGGGGAAAGTTTTTCTATAACTGTCCCAGTCATCATAAAGACGTTCCATAGACTCTTTGATGTGGAGCAAGGAAGAACAGCTATGCTGCTGTGATCGTAAATCACAGCAGCATAGCTCCATCTATTAAATGTCAGGGCTGATATAAAAGCATAAAATACAATACAGCGTAGGCAGGTAGACGTCAAGCCGAGCAAAGGCGCCATCTTCCTGTCACAGTCAGCTGATCTTTTTGCAGCACCACCCCTCCACTGCAGCGGAGCCAGAAACCACACCCCTGTCACACAACCCCACCGCCCAACTGAGGCTGGGGCTACATCCGGTTGAACCTACCACTCCCCGGAGTGGGAGACAACCATCTGTGACCCTGGCCTATGGACCACCTTGAATCTAAAGGGATGCAAAGCCAGATACCACCGGGTGATCCCTGGGTAATCACAGCTAAAAATCCTGGCACAACTTCACCTGCTTCCAAGGTGCATGGAGAAGATGAAAGAATTAAAAAAGCAGGAACTCCAGCAACACTTGAAGAAAGAAGAACAACTTTAACAGAAATTTTTTTTTTCTGTTTCCTGTCTTGTATTTAAGCAATTTTTTTACAATGTTTTACTATGACCCTGATGAAGGCCACAAGCCGAAACGCGTTGGTCAATTATTAAAGTTGTTCTTCTTTCTTCAAGTGTTGCTGGAGTTTTTGATCCCTGGGTAATGGCATCCTTCATGGGGTGCAGCCACTGGAGCAGGGCCCTCTGTTTGGGTCTGCAGGATGAAAGGGACGGAAAGGTTAGGAGTGTGGAGCAGTGGCTCCCCACAGAGAGCCTTCTTTACCAACACAAATGCCGCCTGGCACTGCTCAGTCCACTGGACCAGATCTGGGGTGCCCTTTCGGGTGAGATCGGTCAAGGGGTCACCCGCGAACCCAGGTCCGCGAACCCAGGTCCGCGAACCCAGGCATGAACTGGCGATAGTAAGCAGCCAGCCCCAGGAACTGTCTCACCTCCTTTTTGGTCTTGGGGCGAGGGCAGGATTCAATAGCTGTCATTTTCTCCACCTGTGGACACACCTGCCGCACACACAGACAGGAAGCTCCTGCTGCACATGCCCCACCCAGGTGTCACTGTAGATGATAACATCATCCAGGTATTCACTGCATATGCGGCCCCAGCACCTGGTCCACGAGGCACTGGAATGTGGCTGGGGCTCCGAACAAGCCAAAAGTAAATCTGACGAACTGGTACAAACCGTACAGAGTGGAGAAGCCTCGATGCACCATCACTCTCCTCAACCGTTGTTGCTGGGACATATTTTCTTGGACTCTGCAGACAAGGGAATCTGCCAGTAGCCCTTGGTTAAATCCAGTGTCATGAAAAAATAGCTGTGCCTAACCGGTTCAGGAGCTCATCGACCCAGGGCATGGGGTAGGCATCAAACCATAACACTTCGTTCACCCTGCAGTAGTCAGCACAGAACCGTATAGACCCATCTTTTTTCACAACCAGAACTATGGGGCTACACCATGCGCTTCTATTACTCCCATTTTCAGCATTTCAGCCAGTTCTTTCTGAACAATTTGCTGCTTATGTTCAGGCAGCCTGTAGAACAGATTTAACGCCCAATAATTCGTACCGCTCTTTTAGTGTGCGAGACATGAACGATGTGGCCTGGTCAGTAGGTATCTCTTTCGGGATGCCGACTTGGAAGATTACCTGAAACAGCACCTACACCACACTCTTTGTAGAAATGGTGCACAGCGGCACTGCTTCCAGGTATCGCATTGCATATACCACCAGAACTAATACAAAGCAGTAGCCACGTGCACTCCGGTGAAACGGCGCGATGATGTCAATGCCAGTGTGCTCAAACAGGACCTCCATTAATGGTAGTTGGCGCAAAGGCACTTCTGGAATGGCAGGCTGGTTAACCAACTGACATTCTGGGCAGGACGTGCACTCTACAGGAAAGGGCAGAGCAGGCTGTACCTGCTGCGGAGACTCATATAATGAGCCGCCTGGAATATCATTTCCTTTTTAGGCACCAACAACTGGGTGTGTTCTTCCTCTTTGTGAGTGTCATGACCCACTCAATAAAGCCTATTAGTCAATAACAAATACTACACGCTACTAACAGCTGTGATCGCATCCCCACATACGGCCCTGAAGGGTATTAAACCCCAGCCAATTTGTTCCAAAAATCAGGGATGTGGCAGGTCAATTTGGTTGACCTGTATTATTCTGTCATATTTCATTTATTCTATTATTGTTCATTTCAGCTTTAGCTTTTTAGTTTTAACTATCTTCACTCATTTTTCTTCATACATCAATGTCTGTTGTACTGTAGTATGTATCATATTGTAAATCTAAGATACAAAAATCAATTTTTACTTAAAATGAGCTGTTTACTCATTTGCATTTTCATGGTGAAAAGAAGTCATCTTGAAAGATCACAGTGAAAGAGAAAATGTTTCTTGCTTGATAATACGCTGCTAAAAAACATGATATTCTGGATTCTCATTCTCGATTAATCAAAGCTGCACAGCACAAAGTAGGAAATTACTTTTTTGGTTGATTTTCAGGGCAGGAAATCTGAGTTTTGCTTGCCGGCGGATACCACCCCATAAGCCTTTCCACCTTCATAGACTAATGTTCCACCAGAGTCTCCCTGGAAATACATGAACAGTATGTAGTTATTGTAACAATTGAACAATGAGCTTGTTATTATTATTGACCTAACTTTTTTTTCTCTAGTTAAGATACAAAAACTACTTACATAAGTTGGTCCAGTTGCACCCTCAGAGCAGTACTTATTTATCTTAGTACAAAGCTCATTGTCAGTCAGGTTACACTGACTTCCAGGAGTACATCAGAGTCTTTACCGTTTCCCGTATTTCCCCCAGGCAGGAACGTCATGAAAATAACCTTACCTTTGCCTTGAAGAGTCAATACATATATCGTTAGCGCCAGATTACAGAGGGCAACCATTGCGAGATGAAAGTCAGGGTGAACTACTGAAGAGAATGATACGACACTTCACATCTTCAATCTTGAAATGCTTTCTTGGAACAGAGAGAGAAGGAGGCGTGTGTGTGTGTGTGTATGTGTGTGTGTGTGTGTGTGTGTGTGTGTGTGTGTGTGTGTGTACATTTGCAAATGATGTGGCTTTGAACCACATTCACATCCACAAATATTAGCTTTTTAAAAACATTACATCTGATTAAGAAGACAAATGCATATGTTTTTCTTATCTTAGACTGTATTATTATTGTGAGAAGGAAAGTATTTGTTAGCTAAAAAGTTAGCGTATACAAGGTAATTGTGTTAGTTCAGATAAGTTAACTATAGCCTTTATCAACCACATTAATGATGAAGAGATTTTATGGATTTAAAGCAGATTTCAAGCAGTTTATGAGATTAACAATAATGGCCTCAATAACCATGTGGTAAAAGAAAATCTACATAGTCTACAGTCATCTGGAAAAGAAAAGGAGTGAATTACATGAAAATATTTGACACAAGCCCAGACTTACACAAGTAAGTTTGCAGTTTCCACAACTGGTGACTGATGCATGTGAGAAAAACATTAATACAAAAATGTGGTAAAGCATAAAAGTACAAATAAAGAGAAGACGTCTTCCTACAGGGAGATTGGATGTAGTATAAAATATAATTCACGTATGAATACGCGGACCACTGACATTGTCTAATAAAAAGAAAAAAAACAGCTGTGGTAAGTATAAACCAGGAGAGATTAATTTATAAGTATAAATTAATCTCTCCTGGTGATACAGCAATGTAAAAGAAAAACACAAGGAATGCAAAACTATCATGCAGGAGAATATAATTACCTTAATCATAATGTTCTAACCAGTTTTCATTCCTTATACTTAGTTCTGCATAGATTACAGTCACTCTTTAAAATCTTTATTGAAAAAAGAAGGCTTGTTAACTTGAATTCAGATCTGATACATTTTTGCATGAAACAGTGCACATGGCTTCTAAAAATCATCTTTGTACCAATATTGTGATCACAAGAGATAACAAGAGATATGCTGTGAACCTTCAACGCATAGACCATTTTAAATGATAAGAGATTAACAAGAAGTCACGTACATTCATAATGACGACAGTTGTGGTTGACACTTACTACCAGTTCTACTAAAAGTCACTCGGGGAAAATAAGAAAACAAAAAAGAGATGACATTAAAATTCCATGTAATAAAGATGGCCTTCTGTTATGCCAGCTGCAAACATGCTAATGCATCTTTATCAGTTGAGTATTTGATTTTTCACTCAATGAGACATATGTTGTCTATCTGATTCTACTTGAGAGTTGAGAGACTTGAGAGAAAGCGAGAGGGAAAGAAGAGGAGAAGAAGAGTAAAGAAGAGAAATGCCCTTTTCAATATGAAGCTAAATGCAAAAAAAGTCCCATTCGTGGAGCAGATCAGTCAAAAGAACAGTCAGAAACACACCCACACAGCCTGTGAACATGTGTAGGTATAAAGAGTTTTCTTAAAACTAGTGCCTAATCTTTGGAAAATTTAAAACAACCTTGGATTTCAATTTCCTAAAAAAATATCTATGTACATTGTTCTGCGTGTCTAGCCTTGTGCAGTAATGTGAAAAAGAAAATGATTGGAAATTTGTTGAAGCCCATTGTTCTCGCCATTTTTAAATCCATGCTTTCTCCACTTTTGGTCTTTTAAACTAAGAATTAACAGATTTCAGTCGATAAATCAATTGAAGTTCAGTTCGATTCTCAGTCTTGCATATTTGGAAAAATTTATGCATCTGTCATCCAGTTTGCAGCAATCAGGAAGTATAGATTACTATCACCATTTCCTCTGACTTGTGAAACTGCAGTGTATAACACAGAGGTTTTCTCTGTCTTTGTGGGTTTTTGGTGTTATAGTAAATGGCCACACATACACTGTGAATGTGAACTATTCTCTTGAACATTAACAAACATATACACCCATATGCTGCACAGCACTTCCGACATAAAGATCCAGCTATAAGAGACCCCTCAGTACGATGTTTGACCTCATCAGTTATACCAATACAAAGCTAGCATAATGTTTCCTCTTCACATGATTTGATTTATTTCTATATGTGGACAAGGAAAATGAGTTAGATGATGAGACTACCTAAGAGCTACATAGACAAGGATAGATAAAGAACTTACATCCATGTTTCTCAGAACACGGTCCTCTGTAGTTGAGCGTTTACCATTTACTGGGAGCAATTTAACTTTTCTAGTTAACATGCAAGGAAAGGTTTTTGAGTTTGGGCTGGAGCCCCAACACCGTTTTCTAACCTACAGCCAACTTATAGCAACCCGTTCTCACTCCCAAATCGTAACATTTTACGCTAGGTGACAAATCGTCAACATATTACGTTTTCGGGCACCCAAGGCGTTCCTACGTCACGACATCGGAAAACTGCGGACACATGAGAACCGTTTGGACTCAATCTACACATCTTCGCTTTTTCCCTTAAAATCGCTTTAGAAAACACTATTTCACCTCATTAAAGTGCTGGTTAAGGTTAGGAATAAGGTTATGGTTAGGTTTAGCGATAAGGTTAGGTTTAGGCTTAGGTATACGGTTATGGTTAGGTTTAGGCATAAGGTTATGGTTAGGTTTAGGGATAAGGTTAGGTTTAGGCGTAGGGATACGGTTATGGTTAAGGTTAGGAATAAGGTTATGGTTAGGCATAAGGTTATGGTTAAGGTTAGGCATAAGGTTATGGTTAGGCTTACTGATAAGGTTAAGTTTAGGGCTGCAGTACAGGGCTGGAAACCGCCGCGTACCATAACAACGTGGAAGGTCACCTTTCGCGTTCCTCAGGAACGCCGCAGGACGTGACAAAACGTCGGGATGTTACGCCTCGGGAGTGAGAACGGGCTCCTTATAGTCACCATTTAACCTAACATGCATGTTTTGGGACTGTGAGAGGAAGCCGGATAACCTCAAAAGAAGACATGATGAGACACTATGAGGCAGTCAGTGGAGGTTTAGAACCCAGGATCTTCATGCGAGGTGACAGCGCCAACTATAGTGCATGCAGAAAGTATTCACAGTGCTTTATGTGTTCCACATTTTCTCATGTTACAGCCTTATTCCAAAATAGATTAAATTCATTTTTTACCTCAGACAGCTACACAGAATATCCCATAATGACAAAGCGAAAAAAGTTTGTATGAAATTCTTGCAAAATTATTTAAAAAACACACAAACAAGCAAAAGGAAAAACATGTACATGAGTATTCTATTAGTACTGTATTACTACAGGGTCCTCTAAAAAAATCTAAATTATCTCCATTTATGGAGCTAATAAAATTTGCTCTTTGTCATCTCTGTCTGGGTCATTTGCTGAACAATTTTTAAGCCAACAACTACAGCTAAACAATGAACTACAGCTAAACAATGAATGTATGTTGTCAACCTCTAACCTGGGATGTTCTCTGGGAAGCATGTGCAGTTTACAACTGTCATACATACATTATACACGCATACACACAAAAACACACACATATTTTATACATACATATATTCTCATTTATCCATATGTTTGTATAATGAAATATAAACACAGTGAGTAGCACAACAGTTTATTGCTGTTACAATCCAACATATCATCTTGGTTTCTCTCTTAAACTAATCTGAAATCTTAAAATCTGTTGATTTTAAGAGTAGTAAATGCAGTATCTAACATTAAAATTGAAAAAATGGTATTCATTCTACATTTAAATTTAAGATTTTAAACTATGACTAAAATGAAACTACAGGTTTGCAAAGAAAAGGTTTGTAGCTGGAAGAAAAAAGGCAGCAGTGTGACCATTGCACCACCTTGCCACCCATCATTTTAATAGAATCAGTCCAAATATTCAAATCTCAGTTGTGATATAACTTTTTTTAAAGATAGATTCAATACATGAATTACCACTTTCGATGATGATCTATGACAGAATCAATCCAGTCTCGTTTGTCAGGTATCTTAATGTAACTGTAGAGCTTAAGGCCATCTAGCATTGAGTTACTACTGGCGGACACCACCCCGTATGCCTTTCCATCTTCACAGACTAATGGGCCACCAGAGTCTCCCTGGAAATACAAGAATAGTATGTAGTTATTGCAGCAAGTGAACACTATCATTGTCATTACTGACCAAACTTTTTTAAGGTATAAAAGCTACTTACCGTGGATGGTCCAGTGGCACCCTCAGAGCAGTACTTATTTTCCTTAGCACAAATCTCATTCTCAGTCAGGGTTACATTGACTTCCAGGAGCACATCAGAGTCTTTACCGTTTCCCGTGTTTCCCCAACCAGGAACTACACATGATTTTGGCGCAAATCCATCATCACGGTCTGCGAGATCAATAGGTTTCACATTCTCGTTGAACACTGCCTTGGTGCTCAACTTCAGGAGCAAGGAGAGACAAAAATATTTGTTAAAATATTACAATATTACATATTTATGACCCTTCCTTTTAATGCTGTTTGTTTTAGTTGAACATTATCTAAAGGTAATAACAAACAATAATAAGAAATTAAATTTGACTTGGAAGAAATAATAAAAATTTGACAACCCAAAAAAAATACTGTTGTTTATTTTACCTTAAGAAGCATTATATCGTTGCTGTAAAAAACTGGATCATAGTCTTTGTGTGGAAATGCATTGGTCTCAGGCACCGACACATGCTTTACTCCCTCCTGGTTGTTGTAATCATGAAGTCCCAAAAAGACTTTGTAGGACCTAAAATGAAATAAGTGTAGGCACTTTTTGTAAGTGTAAAAGAGAAGAGCGTTGGTCTGATACTAATCAGAGAAAAAAAAATTCCAAAAATTTAATGAGTACATTCATGAAACCGCCATGAAAACTTTTATCCCAGTCCCTGAGTTTATGAGTAACATAAACCCAGCTTACTGCGATAACAAAATATACTGGCCACATACTTCTTTCTAGGTAAACATATGTTAAACTTACTTTGCATGGCAGTGGGCAGCAGTCAGCACAAAGTCCTCATGAACGAGGAAGCCATCACAGTATTTGTTATGACCACCTAAGTTGTGCAGCTCCAAAAGCACCATATATGGTTTGCTATGTGGCACAACTTCACGGCCACCAATGATTTCTCCTGTATAAACTAGAAAGAAAAATGTCATCAGATTCTGCACATCAAAATCTTTATCATGCAGTGTTTCAGTTCTGACTTTAGATATAAGTATTCACTAAGAAAATATACTTACCCTGATCTTGAAGAATCAGCACGAATATAAGTACTGCCAGGTTACAGTGGGTAAACATGGTAAGATCAAAGTCAGGGTGAGCTAATAAAGAGAAGTGGGACACTACACTGACAGATTCAATCTTTAAATGCTTCCTAATCACAGAAAGAGAAGGAGGAGTTTGTGTCATTTGCATATGTGAATGATGTGGCTCTATTCACGAACCATATTCACACAGGATCTCTCACCTCCAGAGCCTGATAGGTCTTATTTTTATCTGGTATTATAGCTGGTTGTTGTACAGTCTTACCTTACAATATAAAGCACCTTGAGGCATCTGTTTTTGTAATTATAATTGTTGCTGTAATTGATGCTATATAAATAAGACTGAATTGAATTTAATTGAATTCAGTTTAATTGAAAACAGTATTAGTGACCAGCACTTCCTATGACAATCCATTTCACTGGAGGAATGGCTAAAAAACTATCAATGTGCAGGTGAACAACAAAAGAGTCCACTAGAGGCCTGTGTGTTGTCAACATACCCAGAGTATCTTTCCATGATCACTTACTGTAATACTGGCAATCAGCATAGGTAGTTACACAAAGTTAACCCTAGGTTTCCTCTGCATGAAAAGAGTGGCATTGGCAGCATCTGACTAATCACAATAACTGATAAGTGTACTCACAGAAGTTTACATGACTTTTCAAAGGAAGATTAAATTGTGCTATGGAAAAAGATATGAATAGATTAAACGAGCAATACAAGTTGAAAGCATCAGAGCAGTGAGTGTAAAAGGAACTGCACAGTAGTGTTAAAAGTGTGCATATTGAGTGCTTTTGTCATTATTAATGTAATAGTAATATCTCTGTTCTATTCCTAAAGTTTAGAAAAATGGAAAAAGGTAAAAGTGCAGATTCTCTGCATTAACAGACTTACCAAAATTACAGCTCTATCATTAAGACAAGGGAAAATCAGATGGATTATCATTAAATATTTAAATGGGAGTGTACTGTATAACGGCATCTATACATCCCCCAATTTCCAAAAATATCAACGATTACATGAAAAGCTGTGTGAAAAGGACAAAGCTGAAAATCAATAGTGACCAACTGTGATCTCGGGTGGCAAAGCATTAAGAGCAGGCATAATTCTGTTGTGGAAATCATATAATGGAATACTTCAAGAAATCAGAAGAAAACACAATTCATAGACAGAAAAAGAAAAGCAATTTTTAAATCCAAGTTCCCGCAGTTTTTGGGTTTGTTTGTTTTTTCCTGTTAATGAGTCAGTTGAAGTTCACTTTTTTTCTCAGTCTTGCGTATTTTTCTGTCTTAGTTACACATATTGAAATGTTCTTCTGTAATCTTTTTTTTTTTTTTGCAGTTATCAGGAAGCATAGATTACTATCACTTATTCCGCTGACTTGTGAAACTGCAATTTATTACATACTCCTCTCTCTAGTCTTCTCTACTCAACGTTGCTCAACGTTTATGGCTCGCTTTACAGCCACAAAGATCTCACTAGACATATGATTTTCTGCTCAAAACCAGTATTGCATGGGCGTTGGTTTATCTCAGTGGTTGAGCAGGTGACCACATGCCACAAGGCCAAATGTAGAAACCTAGGTTCACTTCTAGCCAAAGTACATCAACTCATTTTACTTTTGCAGATTTCTGGTCAGAATCTGTTTGTTTTTTTAATAATGTACCCAACTGCCGACTATGCTAAATCAGCTTTATAAGTATATATTTATACATATTTGTTTTGTGGCTTCTTTTCTTCTTTACATCTCTGCTGTATTCAACCAGTGGCATACAAGACTTCCAGACTTCCAAAAACATCCTACAAAGCTGTAGGATCTACCAACATATCTAATAGGAAATTAAAATGTTTTGTTCATTAGAATGAGATTCGTGGCTGACTCTTGCTTGCATGCACATGCAGTTTTGATGTTCTTATACGGTGCTCATATTTAATTTAATTAATTCAGTTTTATATAGATTGAAGTTGTTCCTTAATTTATTTATTGTTTACTGTTCGGTATTTTGAAGGCAAACCTGATGACATGCAATCGGTGTAGGCTGCAATAAGGGGTGCACATGGCTTCAAAAAGCATATCAGCAAACACTGCAGGAACACTGCAAAAAAAAAAGATATGTAGTTAATGAGACATTTAGTACACAGATCCATATATATGATAACAGATCAACAAGAACTGATAGCTGACACTCATTTCACTCCAGTCCTTCCAGCAAGAAAGGTCAAAAGTACTAGAGAACATTAAAAGTTCTCTGTATCAAGATGACTTTGATTCTTTCAGCTTCATGGTGAAAGATTAAAATTCCTTATTTGAAATTATTAAAGGCTACATTGTTCACCTCACATATGTTAGTGCTTGTATTTTTAACAGGATTCTCAGATAATATGAGTAAACCAGTGGCAGACTGCTCATCAAGAGCACCAGGACATTTTTATCTGCTGTGAGCAGTCAACATATTGGTGAAAAAGTAACAATCAGGAATGAATTGGCAGCCCATTTCAGAATCCATAATGCAGGAAAAAACTCTGTCACTGCCACTGTCCCTGGTTTGAGTGTACCAAAGAAATACGTAGAGCTGCCCAGTTTGAGATGGAGTCACATTCTCTAGTGCAAGCCCACATGTTAACATAGCTCAAAATATAATGAAAAACATATTATTATAACAAATGACATGACTTAAACCTTTGAAAATGACACCAGATGCTATTGTGGGCTGTTAATGCAATATACTGAGATTTATATAGTCATTACCTATCAACTTAAATTCAGTTTGAGCATCAGTCTTGTGTGTCTGTCTTGGCGACATGTGCTGAAATGTTCTTCCGTCTGGCATCCTGTTTATAAGATGAAGTTTAGATTACTGTTATAAACTGTGTCCCCTGTCTGATGATGTAAAATTGCTGTGAGATATCTCTCAGTTTTGAGTTGATCTTTTTTTTAATCATGCATCAAAAGCATTCAACAGTTGCAAGTTTTATATATTAGATTTATAATCCAAATTGTTAGGGTATTGTTACAAATGTCATTGGGAGAGTGCAGCACCTGAATCTGATGCTGGATTACATAAACATCTACAGTATAGCTATGGTTCAGAAGTTTACATCCACTGAAAGGCCAAAATTATGATTCATGCTCATGACGAGTGGATGCAAACTATTTACCACAACTGCATCTTCCATAAACGTTTGCCATGCCATGCCTCTCTCTACAATCTCTTAAACCTATTTTCTGCATATTCCAGCATATAAAATAAAATATTTTTTGTGTTTACACTCACTGTTTCAAATAGATAAACGCAAAACACAGCAAAAACTAAAGCACTAAGCAGCAGCACTAAGTCCTGTCTCTCTTAAATCTATTTTTCACCTGTTTAACAGGAGTAGAGCAGTTGGGGAGTTGCCCGGTGCTGCAGTGGTCATCTCAGTGGGGGGATCCAGGGGTTTCTCTGTGAATTTCACATTCCTGTGGCGGCTTGCCAGGTGCTTGCTCAGATTTGAAGTTTACTTTTTCACTGTGGTAAGAAGTTTTCTTCCCACAGTAGGGACACTAATGTTTTTGTCACTTTTTACGGAGTAAAACTTGAAGGAATGTCAGTAGTTCCATGCTTTTAACACTACATGGTTGTACTCTCTCACACACTCCATATTATCTACATAGGTCTGTTGCTGCCACGGACGTCGCACGCACATCATTGTCATGAGACACTCACAAAAAAATCACGGTTTAGTAATGCAGTAACACAGCATGCTTAAGGGACCTCCGCCTCTCTGGGAACATCTCAGCCCCCCTCAGGTGTGGCGGCCAGGTCTACAACCACCACACTCCCTGCCAGTGGCTGATGCCCTCAGCCGTCGGTGCGTTGGTGGTTCTCGGTGTATGGAGCTGGGTGCTCAGGTATGTATCCGGCTCACTCCCAGCGGCTGCTTGGCGGGGCCTGGCGCCCATGGCTGGGTCGGGCCCCTTCTGGGGGGTGGGGTGCCCTCGGACCTCTGGGACCAGGGCTCAGTCCTCTCTGGCGCAACTGGCTGGGCCTGTGGGCTTGTCCCCGCAGCCCCCTGTGGCTTCTGCACCTTGGCTGCTGGGTGACCCCCACTTCTGTAGCTCTTCTCAAATCTTTCAAGGAAGGTGGCGCAGTTGCCTCTCCGCTGGTCCTCCTTGGGCTTTCGCACTCTGGGCCTCTGGATGTCCGGGCCTGGGTCTCCTCAATGTCTGCTTCATGCTCTGGGGGGCAGGGCTATGGCTCCCCACACCCTCTAGCAAATCGTTACGTGCATAAACCTTTTGAACTCAAGCGCGCTCACGCACACAGGTGTACACACAGGTGCTCACAGACACAAACTATATCTTCCTTGGCTGCTACCTTAAAGCATATTGTGCGCTTTCGGTCTTGCGTGCTGCTCAATAACATTCAATATTTAGTATTTACTGTTACTTACACATATCTAGGTTGTTGCTTTGATGTCTGTGTTGTTCTCTTGTTGTTGTTTTCTTTTTCTTTTTTTAACAGCGATCCAACTGATTTTCTCAGTGTTATCTCTTAGTATCCCCCCTTTCCCTCTGTTTTTCTTTCTCCCTTTCTGTCTGATTGTCTGTCCCATTTTGTAATAACTTAAAATAAAATAAACTAAATAAATAAACAATAATAATATAGATCAATTAAGTGGACCAATATGGCATTGCCATATTTTCTCCACTTGAAAAAATAAATCCGTTGGGCATCTTTCCTGGCCTTCAGACAACAATTCTGATTGCTAAAGTACCAAACGAGACAGGCAGAACCAAAAAAAAATAGCAATAGTAATCCCTTACATTACTCATTACTTGAAAAAAGTAATCGGATTACAGTAACACATTACTCCCCATTTCTGGTTGTAAGTGCAGTGAGAGTAGAGGTTTACTGCTTTATTGCTCATTATACAAATTTCCCACCTGTGGGACTAATAAAAGTCATCTTATCTTACCTTATCTTGTCTTATCTTATCTTATCTTATATTTCTATGCTTATTGTAATCCTTAAATGCATCCACCGTTTTAACTCTGTGTACTTCTCAAACCTTTCATAGTTTGGTCTTTTAAATCTAAAATTTCTTTGTTCGTTTAGCTCATTCATTTTGGTTTTTGTTTTTGTTTTTGTTTTTGATGCATCAGAGTCAAACAACAACTGGAAATTCAGTTTGAGTCTCAGTACACAAAAGTATTCTTGCATTTATGATTCTGTTTGCAGTTATCAGCAAATATAGACTGCCATTGAAACTGCTTCCTCTGTCTGATATGTGAAATTCTCTAAGTCTTAGAACTTGCTCCTTTTTTTCAGACTGTATACAGTAGTTTGGTTTCAGACAGCGGATGTGACATCAAAAGGACCAAGCCTCAACTAACAGAAGGGTTACATTGGTGAGGAAAAAACCAATCTTAACCATAATGTAGTTTTTTCATCTTAAAAGGTAAAATAAGTAAAAGTACATTTAAATTCTTCGTTCATGTGTTCTTTTCTTAAGCATTAACAAAGAAAAATGTAAGTCTACATGCTGAATAACAACCCTGATTTGCCATATAGTCATAAAGCAACCTGATTTCAAAGTGTATAATAGACATGCCAGACCACGGTGTCAGTTTCACACTTTGGCAAAGCTCATATTTATTTACATGTAAATGTATGTAATATGTATTCACATATAAATGTGTTAATAATGTCTGTTTAAACACTTTCCTGCGATTACTTTAATTTTGGCTTGAAAAGAAACATCTACTGGAAATGCATCTTACTGCAATTTACTGAAACTTTTGCATGCATGTCCATTTTACTGCAACCAACGCGTGAAATGGACACCAGCATATCTATTAAACTTTTTGCTGTGAAACTGAGTTGCAAGAAGGGGTCATTATGCAAATTATTTGCTACTGAAAATTAATGGTTCCTCAGAGCACCAGGTCATTTATTCTATTTTGTAGTTTTCTGGTGAGTACCTGCTTTTATAGAGTGCACCCAAATGTTGATTATGGTAAAATGACCACATTTGACAGCTGATATATTTTTATCTTCACCACTCTGTTCCAGCCCCTCCAATGGCAGCCATAGGTCTACCAATTAAAAGGTTGTGGATCAGGCTACTCCTGTTCATGTGTCAGAGTATCCTTAGGAAAGAACCCCACGTTGCATCCATTACAATGTGTGATAAAAGTTAGATAAAGGATAAAATGTAGAACAAAAGCACTGTTTCCTCACAGTCCTGTGTTTTAATCCACTATTTAGCCAGAGCCTTGCTATGTGGAGTTTGCATGTTCTCCTTGTGTCTGCGTGGGTTCTCTCTGGGTACTCTGGCTTCCTCCCACATGCAGTTTCTGAGGTTATAGTGCATTCCTGAATAGGTCTGAAGTCATAAATTCCAGTTCTCAGTTGTAAACGTTTTGTGGAATGCCCTCTCAAGTCGCATTTCCTATTCAGAAAGTTGGAGCACACCAGCATACATAATAAGTAAATCAACATGATGGAACTGAATGTAAAACAATAGTAAAACTGTAAACTTTTGATCTGTAGTGCCCCAGACCCAAGGGCACCCACCCTCAGCAGGGGCCCGACAGAGCCAGGGGGCACAGGCCCCGCCAAGAAGCCACCTAGAACGAGCCAGCACACACCCAAGCATCAAGCCCTGGAGACTGAGGGGGGGTGGAAAAGCCCCCATATCTGGGGGAGTCTAAGATGTTCTAAGAGAAAGGGATGCATTGTGCAAATGACCCTCCGCCAGACAACAGGTGGTGTCAGCTCAGCAGAACCCAGTAAAAAGTGCACATGTCTTAATGAAAGCATCTATTCAACATTACTGTGATGAAGAGAGAGAACTTATGGTACATAGTTCAACCAAATTGTGACATGTGATGACTGATTAACAGGAAGCCTTGTACATTCAAAATGTTGAGGTTTGTGGTAGACAGGTCACACCAGTGCTGCTAGCAGTCGTTGTCAGGAAGAACACGTGCAATGTATATGTGTAACCTAGCAATGTAAATAAGAAAAGTCTAAGGAGCTTGGAAAGAAAAGCGTCTGGACTTCTTTAAGTTGCTTGAAGACGTTTCACCTCTCATCCGAGAAGCTTCTTCAGTTCTAAGGGTCAAATGGTGGAGAGTCCCAGATTTAAACCCCGTGGGAGTGTCCCCCCAAAGAGGGACAAAAGGACCCCCTGATGATCCTCTACCTAATCACATGAGCCAAGGTGTGAAAACGGGTGTGGGTCATAATCAGCCAGGGTTTCGGGTGAGCTCATTGTAAAACCTAGCCCCACCTTATCATGTGATTTCCTGAGGTCAGATGGCCCAGGATGTGAGTGGGCGTTAAGGCGTCTGGGAAGGGATCTCAAAACTGGATTAAAGATGGCAGACAGTTGGTGTCGTAAACCACCGCCTCTGTTCAAAGATGGTCGCTCACAGTGGACATAAATGGCTTCTTTCACTCCTCTTTCAAACCATCTGTCTTCTCTGTCCAAAATGTGAACATTGTTCACGGGGTTTAAATCTGGGACTCTCCACCATTTGACCCTTAGAACTGAAGAAGCTTCTCGGATGAGAGGTGAAATGTCTTCAAGCAACTTAAAGAAGTCCAGACGGTTTTCTTTCCACGCTCCTTAGACTACGATGACCTGGATGACTGAGAACCTTCACAGACGTAAATAAGAAAACAGAGAAGTGCAAGAGAAAGATAAAACACCACTGTTTGAAGGTGACTTTGTTCTGTTTTGAACCAGATAATAATCATGGAATGGATTATCATGATAGCTGATAGTACTTATGTGCAATTCTGGTTAACATTAGGCAAAGCTAGTTAGCACAGACTTTGGTTCTCCCGCTGTCTTCTTGATTTTTCAAGCTGTGTCACACTTTCCTCAGATGCAGTTCAGTTTGAAAAATAACAAGGTATAACAAAATAAACCTTTCCAATGGATAGGAAAAACTGTAAGAGGAGTCAAAAAAAAAAAAAAAAACTTATGAAAAGACCAGGAAGATTATGAAAGGCAAAGTGAATGACCACAAACATCCTGAGCCAGACTGGGACCTGTCCAGAGTGCAACCCTATTACATCTAACAAACGCTAATATTACTAAGGTAATATGATCTTCACAATAGTTGATAGCCATGAAGTCAATGCTGTTGTAGGTACCCATGTACTGTACAATATGCACAGATAGATACCTTCTTAAGGTGGAGAGAGACCTCTTGTGGACACTTTAGAGTGTTTATGATAGCTCTGGCTGTTCTGGGAGATGTTCTGATTTCTTATTTAGCACTTTTCTACTTTTCATACTCATACACATTCATACTCCAGTGAATGCATCTAAGAGCAAATTGGTATTACTATCTTGTCCTAAGGATATTTGGCATACAGAATGGAGCAGGCAGGATTCAAACCACCAACCTTCCAATTAGTAGATGAGCTGCTATACCTTCCAAGCTCCAGCTACATATAGTGCAACACTATACGTAACAGATAATAATGAATAGTAAAAGGAATGGTTGTGAGTTGTCCACTGAAGTTAACTTTATTTATTATTTTTTAACCCCAACATTCATTTAGTGTAGCATAGATAGATGAAATGCAATATGATTTAAAGTTCACTTAATATGCTAAGCTGTGCTTTGCTACTATGCTGTGTACGTTGGCCACAGCAAGGTAGACTGACCATAGAGGGAGTCATAGAAAAAGGAGTTGGTGGCCTGAACACATCCAATCCCACCCAATACCCAACTTGGATGGGAAGCATTTTGTAGTACCTATGCTGAACGCACTGGAAACCCAAGCTGTGCCTGGCAGGTTTGTGTTATTCGCGGTGTAGCCAACATGTTAATACATGGAGTGTATATGTCTGTGTACAGCACAATTGTGACAAAAACAGGCAGATTCAGTGGCTGATGCATTTGCTTCTTTGTGTGCTGACTGTTCTTTCTGCAGAAGCTTAATAAACATAGACTAATGTCTTGTTAGGAGACTCAGTCAGTGTAAGTGAAATTAGCCATTTAATTGACTAATGATTAGATAAACCAGGCATATTATAAAGTACTTGTACTTCAGTTTCACTAAAAAAAACATGTCTAAAGCTTTTTATACAGATGTCCACTTTTAAGAAGACCACTGTTGTAAAGACAGACAATCCATTCACACCTGCAGCCAATGTAAAGTCAATGAGAATCGATATGGGAACCAAAACGATAAGTAATATTGATAATGAAATCAGAATTGCTAAATTCTAATCAATTCGTAATTCTAATGTATTTACTGTAGTTTTATGCCATTAATATGACATAATGATATAAGACTGGCTGATGGATGATGAAAAGAAGTCAGTTGGAAAAACACAAAAACAGTGAAAATGCAAAATTTTAATGTTTAATAACATCTGTCAAACAAATCATCCTGAATCTGAAAGAAACAAGAATCTTTAAAGTACAGGCCTTTTTAAAAACAAAAAAATCAGGTAATGCAGTATCTAACATCAGCATCTCATTTAACAAACAGCATTGAGTATATAGTAAAAGTTCAGATTCTACTTAACTGTAACTAATGTGCAACTTCATGTATGTTTGTGTCGTGTTGGGGTTTGGGGTTTTTTTATTTGGGGGGGGGGGGGGGGGGGGTAAGTTTTTTAGATGCATGTCTATCAAAACAACTCAGTTATCTAATTTTAACGCAGTATCGCATCACTTCGTTTTCAAGCTAAACCCAAGCACAAATTCTAATCAGCTAAGTTTTACATGGTTTATTTTATCTTAATTATGTTTCATAATGCAGTCAATCCAGTCTCGGTTGTCAGGTATCTTAGTGTAACTATAAATTGCTGATCTATCTGGGTTTAGCTTGCTGGCGGACACCACCCCATACGCCTTTCCATCTTCACAGACTAATGGGCCACCAGAGTCTCCCTGGAAATACAAGCATACAATACATTATGTAGCTACTGGACCATAACTAAGTGTAATCATAACAGTAAGCTGATTATCATTAGTTACCAAACTTATTAATTAATAAATTAATTTATTTACAGTAAAGGTTTAATAAAAAACACTTACTTGACCTGGGCCACCCTTGTCCTTTGAGCAGTACTTATTTTCCTTAACACACATCTCATTTTCAACCAGGGTTACATTGACTTCCAAAAGTTTGGGAGATGGGTGTTTGCTGTTTTCTGTACTTCCCCAACCAGAGACTATGCATGATTTTGGCAGCGATCTATCATCACGGTCTGCGAGAGCAATAGGTTTCACATTCTTGTTTAACACTGCCTTGGTACTCAACTTCAGGAACAAAGAGAGATAAAAATGTTATTTAATGCTGTTGGGTTCAATTGAGCAAAAATGATAAGAAACCACATTTAGGATGATAACACTGTGAAGTCTGTCATTAAATATTTTTTAGTTTATTTTACCTTCAGAAGCATTATGTCATTTTTGAATTCAGCTTGATCATAGCCTTTCTGTGGAAATGCATTTTCCCCAGGCACATTCACATGCTGTACTTCATTCTTGTTGTTGTAATCATGAAGTCCCAGAAAGACTCTGTAGGACCTGAAATAAAATAAGTGCAAACACTTGTTCAGACATTTAAGTTAGCGGTCCCAAACCCCCGGGCCGGTCCGTGAGTCGTTTAGTACCCGAGAGTTGAGGCTTGGGTGTGAAATTCATGTTTGTTTGTTTTTTGTTTTTATCATCAACTTGGTTTCCCTGGGTCTTTTCAAATGTGTTATGAATATTTTTTTTTTTTTTTGGGGGGGGGGGGGGGGGGGGGGTACTGGTTCTGGTTTTATTTTGTTATATTTATCCGCAACACCTTAAAGGCCAGTCCGTGAAAATATTGTCGGACATAAACCAGTCCGTGGAGCAAAAAAAGGTTTGGGACCGCTGATTTAAGTGATACAATATACAGCAAAAGGAAAGTTTTTCAATACTAATTTATGACCAAACTTATAAAGCCACTATGAAACATAGATCTCAGTCTCAGAGAGTAACTTAAGTTTGGTGTTTGGATAAGAAAGTTTATCGGTTCACATAATTCCCTTTAGGTAAACATAAATTGTTAAACTGTTGATAGGTAAATACATTTGTTAAACTCACTTGGCTTGGCAGTGGGCAGCAGTCACCACAAAATGCTCATTCACAAGGAAGCCATCACAGTGTGCTTTCTGACCACCTGGTCTGTGCATCTCCAAAAGCACCATGTATGGCCTGCTGTGTGCCACGGCCTCATGGCCACCGATGATTTCTCCAGTGTGAACTGCGGGAGTGGGAGCAGGATGGGGGGTTGTGTCATATTCTATTAAATCAAAATCTTAACCATGCACGGTCTCAGTTTTGACATCATGTATGATGTCATCATGACATGACATGACATATGCACTATGAAAAGAGACTTACCTTTATCATGAAGAGTCAGTACAACTATCAGTACTGCCAGGTTACAGTGAGTAAACATGGTGAGATCAAAGTCAGGCTGAGCTACTGAAGAGCAGTGGGTAACTTCACTGGCAGGTTCAGCCTTTAAATACCTCCTCGTAACAGCGAGAGAAGTTGAGTTATTTGCATATTCAAATGATGTGGCTGTGAACCACATTCATAACTTTATCAGACTCTCCAGAGCTTTATTTTACAGTTGATTTGTATGCATTGCTTTAAAGATTTCTTTTAGCACTTCATTCCTGAAGGACTGATAATACTATATTGATCATTCGTTTCTTGGACTGTTATTATTGTGACACAGACAGTTATTTTATTTGCTTTAAAATGTTCTGTCAGAAAACAGCACAATAACCTTCTCTACCAACATTAATACTGAAGGGAGTTTATAGGAGGAATTCTGGAGCCATAGAACAAAAATATTTTTACAATAATGATGGCCTTACCAGGAAAAAGAAATACTGAGCCGCTATGTGAAAAGTTTGTATGTTGAATCATGTGTTTGTATGTTGGATTTTATTTCAAGGTCCTGTACACAGGGAGAAAGCCAGCCTTCCCATGGCATGTAAGTCTGCAATTTCAGTACCCCACAGCTGATGCAAGACAAAACTAAATTAATGTTTATGACAATGTGGTAAACAGCATATAAATGATGAAGAGTGATCACCTTACAGAAGTCTTGGATACAGTATAAAATATAAATGACTGGTGATTATACAGACTACTGGCATTAGAAACAACCTAACCTGCAAATTTAAAACAAGTCTTTGCTTTCAGTCATGATAAACAATTACACATTACAGGTGTAAAAGAAAAACAGCTAGCAGCTTTTAAAGGCACTGTTGAGTTTAGATATAAGCATAATGATTGTGAAAGGGTGTCAAAAACTGAATCTGGTCGAGTAGAAAAACATCAGCCTTGTGCTCCAGTGTAGTTATTTTGGAAAGAAATAATAGTTTCTTAATCATTTAAATAAGTAAATTGGTTAAAAAAAATAAAATAGAAGAGATCGTTTTCTGGTGATAAAGCAACATGATAGGTGGAAAAAAGCAAGTCATGATGTAAAGATGGCAGGATTGCAGATGATTTCAGGCAAGGTCAGGCAAGGCAACATATTTTTCATTTAATTATGCTGTCTGATGTTTTAACCAGGATAGAGATAAAAATCTGCACATGTGCACCAATGCATATGACTTCAAGAAAGCATTTCTGCAAACACTCCGATGGTAAGAGATATGCTATGAACTTGTGGTACACAGATCCACCAACATATATGATAAGGGATTAACGGGAAATCATACAGTACATTCAGAATTATGATGGTGGCAGCTGATACTTATTTTACAGCACTTTACTAGCAGCCAGTAAAAAGTAGAATAAAAAATGTGATAGAACATTAGGGCTGTTATGCTAGCATGTGCTGTTCTTATTAGCATGATGCAGACAGCACACCCTTTGTTAAAATTCAGTCTGAGCTCATATATGTTTTATGTTGTTTTAACACACAAAAGTTGATGCACTCAGTTCTTAAACACCCTGTTTTTCTTGACCTACTTCTTTAAAAATATTCAATGTCTGTGATCAATACTATTTATTTACTTAAATTTAAGTATTGAGAAGGTGTGATTTCGTATTTAATGGGGACAATGTCATGCCTGAATCTTATGATCTCATTACACGAAAAGAAAAAAGCTCCACACATGTTTACTTCTTGCTTTAGGTTGCTTTAAGACAACAGGCCAAGTTCCAAAAGTACTTTCTTTCTCTAATAGGAGACACAAAGTTGTATTTACTGTTTACTTATTTGTATGAAAAGTTTTCATTCACCCCATATATAAGTTTTCATTCACCCCATATATAAGTTTTCATTCATCTCATATATTTTCTCAGTCCACGAGTCAATTGACTGTCACCTCGTTTCTCACTTTTCTTGGTAGCACATGTGGAAATGTTCTTGCATCTATCTTCCTGTTTGCAGTTACCAGGAAGTATAGATTACTATCACCATTTGCTCTGTCTGACTTAGTATATCACCCAAAGGTTTTTCTCCATTTTTGTGGTGTGAAAGGACACATACACACTTGTTTTATAGTCATTAAGAAACTGCTATGCAAATGAAGCTTCTCAGTGCAACTGTTTTACTGTTTTCTGGCCAGAAACTATTTTTATAATGCATACATCTGCTGATTACGGTAAACCACCTTGATAAATAATATGTATTAATTTTTTCTTTGTTATCACCTTTAGTTTGATATAGGGACTGACCAGTGGCACACGGCTCTAAGTTTAACCTGACTTGCTAACTTGAATCCAGATCATATTAGCGTTTTCATGGGGTCTACATTGCAAGAATGCACGTGTCTTCAAGCATCTCTGCAAACATTACTCTGCAGATCAATATATGATAACAGATTGACAGGAAGCTATGCACAGAATGATTAGTGTGATGGTTGATATTTACTATGAAGAAGAATCTAAAACAGTGAGAATAAGAAAATACAGAAGAGAACATTAAAAGTTTTTCTTGTGCTGATTATCATTAAATAATATTGATAGAAAAGCTTATTATGTTGTTCTGATTATTATTAGGTAATGCTAATTCTCACACTCTATTGAAAACTCTATCATTAGTAGCTGGGTTTTTGATATTTTCAGCTGGTTTATTTCAAATGAAAATGCTGTTAGAGGCTATGCGTCTCACCTGATACTTGTATTCTCAACAGTATTGTTGAACATTACTAATAAAGTGGAAGACTGACTGTGGAAAGCACTGAAACATTATCTGATGGTCTGAAGGTCATTGTGACCTGCTATAAATTGTCATGTTATCAGTAATAATATGACAATCAGTAATAAGCTGACAGCTCTTTCAGAATTCATACATCAGGTAAAATTCTCTCAGTCTTGTCGTTCCCTCAGCAACACAGATTTTGTGATATATAACTGTAAATGAATTGAATTTAGATTAACTGTGCTGTTCCTGTAACATCTGGACAAAAGAGATGTATAATCAGCAAAAAATAAGGGGTAGAGAAAAGAGGTGGAGAACAAAAAGACACCCGTCATAGAGGTAAAATGCTAAAATAAACCACATGTTCTGTAAATATGTGTGCATGTAAAGATTGTATGTGTGTAAATTATATTTCCAGCAGGAATATTACTAGTGAGTTTAGTGTGCACTTATGGAAACAAAGTTATAGATTTCATAATCTGAAAAACTTCCCATATGATAAAAAGATATTGAAAAAAATGTTCTATGCTGTTACTCATTTCAAAAAGTGGCTTGAAAGCCTACAAATATATCAGATTATCTGATATTATAACACAACACTGAGGGTCCAGTATAACCCTACAGAACGTACTAACATTATTAGATGATTAACATAAATTATTTCTTTAATTACTGTAATCCATTAATGCATAACCTTTAGCCTTTAGCATGGAAAAGCCTCAAAACTTTAATTGCCGACACTTTTAAATCTAAGCATTTTTTAAAATCTTTTTTTGCAATTTTTATTTTGGATCCATTGGTTAATAATTCAGTTAAAATTCATATTAAGTTTCGTCTTCTGTATCAGGAAGTACAGATTACAATTAAAAACCTCTGTCTGACTCATGAAATTACAGTATAACACCCTTCTCTACATCTTTGAGGGTTTTTTTCTGTTTTTGTAAAACGAGCTACTGCAAGCATTTGGGCGGTTGCCATTTTTCTTTTAGGCTTAGTTCAATTTGAATTAAATGGTGGATATTTTAGAAAGGTTTAGTCCCTAACGTGGAGGGATGGGGGCATCTCTTACTTGGTATGCAGCCTTTTTAACATATTGTGCCTAAAGTTCCATCTTAACCCTTTATTGACCGGCCCTTCAAATTTACCTGTAAAATGGGCCCGCCGGTGGGCCCACGGTCAATAAAGGGTTAAAAAGTATAAGTAAAGGACACATATGCACTAATACATTCTTCTTTTTAGAAACTGACAAAGAAAACATTCTTGAGTTGCTGTGCAGTCATAAAGAGTCACTATGCAAATATTTTTTCTGCTCAAAATGAGTGTTCACAGGTCATTTTTCCATTTTGTAGTTTTAAGGTGAGAAGTTTTTTTTTTAGAATGCTCCCAAATCTTGATTATGTTAAAACAACCACCTTTGATAACTGATAGCTCAAATTAGAACTTTGCTCAAACCAGTGACATACAACTGCACCTCAACTTCAAAGTCAACTCAATGCAGCATGTGAGATCTTCTGCGGGTGTACTAATGCTGACACAAAAAGCTGGTCTGGTTAGCATATGCTTAACCATGGCGAAGCATATGCCTCTTTATCTGGATACTAATGTAAATGAGCAAACTGGAATACATACACATCTATATATACACACACACATACACACAGCATCACTAAACACACACACACACACACACGTGTGTATATATATATATATATATATATATATATATATATATATATAAACCTAGTTACAGCATTTTCAGCAAGGCATTTACTGTCCCCACCACTGTATAATTCATTACTGTAAGTTTTAATGTTATCAGAAAATGATCAGACAAAAGAGGATTTTCAGGAAGTATTGTTAAATGTTCAGTTGCTATGCCATATGTTAAAACAAGATTCAGAGTGTGATCAAAGAGGTGGGTGGGTGGGTTTTACATTTTGAAAGCAGCTAATTGAGTCCAATAACAGATGAAATGCCATCCTGAGGCTGTCATTTTTAGTATCTACATGGATGGTGAAAATCCCCCACAGTAATTATTTTATCTGAGCTGAGCACTAAATCAGATAAAAAGTCTGACAAATAAGACAGAAACTTTGTGTAAGGCCGAGGAGGACGATAAATAACAACAAACTAAAACTGTTTTTTGAGTTTTCCAGCTAAGGTGGACAGAGCTAAGTGTCATGCTTTCAAATAAAGTAAAACTGCGTCCTTGGTTGATTAATAAGCTGGAGTGGAAGATTGTTTCCGACCCCCTACGGGGCATGTGTTTCCAGAATTTTGACTATTAATATAACTCGAGGGTGCTGATTCATTTAAACAAAGATAATCATCCTGCTGTAACCAGGTTTCAGAAAGGGACAGTAAATCAATTTGTTGATCAATTACTAATTAATGTACTAAGAGGGACCTAATGAGAGCTCATGAGAGACCTAATGTGTAAAGATGTACAATTCACCGTTTTACTGTTTGGAGAAGTTGTGCATACTTTAGCATTCTTTCTTTGTGATTTTTTTTATGTTAAATTCCTTTTTTTGCTGATTTGTAGTTTGATTTTAGTTGTTTGGGAGCTGACATGGTCTCTAAGGGGATGGGGTTTTTGGGGGACAACAGGAAGAGAGAAGCTACAGAGAGACGTGTGAAACTGCAGCTCTGCTTCCTGGTCCCATCTCTGGATAGTCATGTTTTGCAGGGTTTAATAAATTTGTCGAGATTTTTAGAAATGAGACCTGAGAGCTCCATCCAAAGTTGGAAAAAAATATATTACAAAGTATCAAAGCATCTCCTTAAAATTACAAAAGGAACATTTATATATTCTTTTGAATACATTTTCCAGACAAATATGAAAAGAACATGAAAAACATTTCTCAGTTAAAGATTAGAATCTGTTGTCAGTGTAAGAAAACCTATTTGGGGCCTCAATCTTCCTGCAGAACTAGATTCGGAGAGGGGTAGCCATCTGCCACCATCTGAGCGGATGAAGACAGGACAAAGATATGCTGTGGAAGAGAGAGAGCCAGAGATTAATTATAAGTAATAATTAAATGCTGAGTATTGTATAAATACATAGTGAGTGAAAAGGGTGACTGAATAAGAAACAGTCGGTGTATCGTGGGAATCCCCCAGCAGCCAACACCTATTACAACATAACTAAGGGAGGATTCAGGGTCACCTGATCCAGCCCTAACTTAATGCTTTATCAAAAATGAAAGTTTTAAGCCTAATCTTAAAAGTATATAGGGTGTCTGTCTCCAGAATCCAAACTGGAAGCTGTTTCCACAGAAAAGAGGCCTGAACCTCCTGTGTGAGGAGTAGGATTTTATTCTGAATTTAACAAAGAAGCCAGTATAGAAGAAATCTTCTCTCTCTTTCTAGTCCCCATCAACACTCTTGCTGCAGCATTTAGGGTTAACTTAAGGCTTTTTGGGGAGTTTTTAGGACATCCTGACAATAACGAATTATAGTAGTCCAGCCTAGAAGTAATAAATGCATGAACTAGTTTTTCAGCGTCCATCCCTCTGAGACAGGATATTTCTAATTTTAGAGATATTGCGCAAATGGAAGAAAGGGGTCCTACATATGTATTTAATATGCGCATTCAAGGACATATCCAGGTCAGTGACTTCAAGGTTCCCCACATTGTTTCTGGAGGCCAAGGTAATGCCAACCAGAGTAAGCATCTAGCTAGATACTGAATTTCTAAGATTTTTTAGGGCCAAATACAATGACTTCAGTTCTATCTGAATTCAGGTCATCCAGGTCTTTATGTCTTTAAGACATTTAAGACATTCCTGCAGTTTAACTGTGTGTTATCTAACAGAGTGTGTCCACTGTCAGAGGCCATAAGAAGTTCATTTGTAAACTTCACTAAAGCTGTTTCTGTACCGTGATGGGCTCTGAAAATTGACTGAAATGCTTCAAATAAGCCATTCCTCTGCATATGTTCATTCTGTTGTTTTACAACTACTATTTCTAACTGCTTTGTTAAGTGATAGGTTTTTAAGTGACAGTCTAGCTAACCAGCTTGAAGGCCTGTGGTACATAGCCGATTAACAGAGATAGGTTGATCATAAGTATGATTGAAGCATTTATTAAGGGTGCAAGACTTCTTTGAGCAGTCTTCTAGGAATAGGCTCAAAAAGACAAGTTGATGGTTTAGAGTAAGTCATTACTGAAATTAACTCCAAGAGATTAATTGTAGAAATAGAGTCTAAATAAATATCAATAGTACTGGAATTTGCTGTACATAATGTTATGACTGTTAGATGATTATGAGTAACTTTTCTCTAAAGGTTAAAATTTTTGACCCTATGCGACCCATATCCGATCATGGTATGACAGTGTGAACGGCACAAATCCAATATTTTCAAATTCGATCTGGGTCACTTTCGTATGTGGTACTGAATCCGATACATATCTGATGTTTTAGAAAGCGACTGCTGTTTGAATGGTCATGTCGCATTAAATCCGTCTTTTATGTCACTGACACAAGATAGATGCCAATTATCAGCGCCGGAGAAGCGCCTGATAAGACATCGCGAACGCTTCCTGGCCATCCCGTGTAGATGTTAGTGAAACTGTTGGGAAGACAATGTTGGAGAAACATGAACATTTTATTTGTACTGTATAATCTGCAAATTCTGACAGAAATTTCCAACTATCCTTTGAAGCACCGCTCCTCTCTAAAACAGCAATAAGGATAATTATTAGGCCATATGTAAATAACAAAATAACTTTAGCTTAAAGCAAAATTGGGAAACGTAAAGTCCGAAACAAGTCTTTATATTAAGGGCCATCAGTTAAACAATACTGTTTGGTCTGGGTCTAAACAGAGCGCGTTGTGTGTGACGTCTTCCTTTGCGCATGCGGGTCGCTTTGAGGATTCACACTAGAGCGCGTTTGCTGTCACATTTTACTTGTAGTGTGAACAAGCAGACAAAAAAATCGGATTTGATCAAAAAATCGGAATTGAGCATTAAGACCTGCAGTGTGAACGTAGCCATAGGGCTTTGGAGCGTGATGTCACGAGAGGGGGCGTGGCCAGGATTTTTGTTTGAGGCGCCATCTTCCTGGGCCAAACAAAGCTCAAGCGAAAGAGGAGCGAAAGCACACACATCAGCCATTGTTCGTACTTGCTATGTGGTCGGCTGTAATGTTCGATCGCACGACCGGCAAGGGAATAAGCTTGAGAATGGTATATCTTTTTATTCTTTCCCAACCTGGAAGCAACATGAGGGAGCTCATATAGCGGACCTTACCAAAAGAAGGCGTCTAGCCTGGATAGGGCTTTGGAGATGACGTCACGCCGCAAGGTATTGTGGGAGCGCGACGCCATTTTCCTGGGCCACAAATCAAAACAAACACACTGTGTCGGAAGGACGACTGCAAGAAACATGCTTAAAAGCAGCTCAAAAGAAAAAGGACGGTATAGAGACCGATTGCATCTGGAGGCGAAGCGATGGTACTTGCAAAAAATAGAGTGCATCGCAAATGTGGATCCGTATGAAATACGCCAGTGGAGTAGAGACCCAGATGACTTACCGCCATTGTCCTACCCCGATATCTTTACCTACCTTGTTTGTGGAGTCAGCGCATACACGGTGAACCCGTTTCGTAATTACAAATCGCTGGAGGCGCACATCCAGTTTACTAATGGCTGGGTGTAAGATTTGGCTATTTTCAAGCCGACAAACTGTGAGTACATCGTCATTCAAACCAAGGTAAGTCAGCTGGAGTGCGTCGTATAATAGCCATTGTCCACCCCCCACAACAATTAATGTTATACATTTATTAATGAATTGCAAAAATCTTGTTGTCATATTATGTGTCCATAATTATAAAGTAGATGCAAACCGCTACATTGATAATCCGGTTAGATATTACTTAAAACCCTTTGGTTGGGGCGGGGGTGGTGTTTACCTCCGACTAGTGCTCTTTGTTGTTGTTGTTGCGTTCGCCGTCTTTGATGGTCAGAATGTGAAGTTCGGATTTCGGAGTGCCCCATGTGTAGCATTGGTACCCAGTCTGGATTTGTTTGATCCATTTCATAGGCAGGTTTCCCTACAGTTGTGCAAAAGAATTAGCAAATCTTTACATAGCACGTATGTCTGCAAAGTCACTCAATACGATGTTTGTTTGCAATTTCTATAACCTCCGAGCGCATCAACAATAAAATTATTAAGCTATAAAGAGTGATATGAACATAAATTGAACTTACCGGAATGAAAATGTCTGGAGCACACCAACAGATATTTGGAGATGGAAGAGAACTGGATATCAGCTCATATCAGATATCAGATACGCTTGGCTTTAAAGGGTTAAAGTGCGTGTTTTACAGTTATAACAGAGAGGCAGGTAGTTCTGATTTGATGCTCTCTTTTTCAGAGGAGCTATAGTATCAAGAGTTGTACGAATTGAAGAAGTAAAACTATTAACACATATCTGCATTGTTACATGTAACGCTGTGTATAATGGCCTGTGGTGGTACAATGTCTGTATGGAAAAAAAAAATCTAGAGTAAATCTAGGCTCATAAAAAAAGATAAATGAAATCAGATAAAAAATAAATCAATTAAAAAAGCATAGAGTTAATGCTGAAGCTACATATAAACACAAAAACCAAAGTTTCTCCCCAGTTACATGTAAGTCCAACAACATGCTTTTATAACCAAGTGAATTTACTATACTGTACCAAAAGAGTCAGTGAGACTACCAAGCGGATATTGATATAAACAATCAGATACTCGTTCCGCTTCTTTTTATATGTTATAATGTTTCTCTTCTCTGCAGCTGGCCAATGGACCAGTAACAGCACATGCAAGAGTGGCCATCGGTCTCCAGTGATAATCAAAACTAAGCCTCTGGCAATGAAAGACAAACTAAGACTTTCAATAACAACTAGAAAACTTAAAACAACCTTACCGACAGCCACAGACAATGAAACATAATGCACTGCAATATACTACAGAGTAACCAGTTTAGTCCACACTTGTTTACACTCTCTCCTATTCTCACACACTATTAGAACATCATGACATTATTATAATACAATTTGTTATATAAAATGCTTTTTAATATAAAATAACCAAATAACCTCAGCAACATACATTGTTCAGGTCATTTAAAAAATCTACAGCAAGATTTAGGCGATTTAATGTAAGGTTTAAAGTTTCAGTGTATAAAATGCCACTTGCTGAGCAGTCCTTAACTTTGTAAAATAATCTTTCATCATCTTCTCATGCCCTCTCTCTCTTATCGTTCTCTGTTTCTGAGAATAGGTTTACCTCACTTTCACAATATTTCTTTCTCTTTTACTTATCTCTGTGGGAAATATAGCTTATGTAAAGATTGTAAAACTGCACAAAAACAGTTTGTGTTCATGGTGATATTTATTGTGTTTTTTGAAACATTGCTGTTGAGTTTACCTGCCATTTTAAAACCATAACTACTCTCTTGACATTTGCATATATGAATGTACAATAGTTATTATAAGGGAAAAAAATTGATTTAAATGAAGGTGTAAAAGATGTTTATTTTTATTTGGATTTATCTACGTTTTTTATTTCGGTTTGTTCCAGGTTTTCTGTAGCTTTGTATTGCTTGGTCACAAGTATATAAAATGCTCTTGCTAGATATTTCGTATCTAAATGTTACTTTCACGCATACAACACACCTAAACATTGCTGCATATCCAAAACATCTGCTGCCAGTGTCAAAGGGCCACACACCACAGGACAACAGAGGAAACTATTCAACACATTTTAAGGCACCAACTACATGCTGACTATACATGCAAATTTGTTTAGTGGTGTCCTCCACTGATCTCATTGTCGCTTGAATTTACATTTTTTTAGATTGTCAGGCTAAATGTGTATTTATACCTATGCTCCAATAAACATCCAATGTCCAAACATGGTGTGCTGCAATCTTTTCGACTTTAAGCTATTGAAGGGTCTTTAAACAATCATCGTAATGTTCCTCTTATAAGAATTTGCCCTACAACAAGACTACAAGGTAATAAATTACAACTGTAATAAATAGGAAGAATGAGATATGCAGTAGCTAGAGATTAAGCCACTGTCACAGCAGAGTAGCCGTTGTGTTTATGGAGCAGACCCAAGTGCAGACACGGGAGAGATGAACTGAGGTTTAAACAAAAAGCAAGCCTTTATTATGACTGATACAAAAAACCCCAGAAAAACAAGGCAAGGCGAAACTAAACCAAAACCTAAATAGGGAATGAACTAAACTAACTATGAAAACAATGACACGAGAACATAACATGAAAACTGAACAGGAGCATGTAAAACCTTGAATGTGAAGAAACCTGAGCATGAACATGAACATGAACATTTGAAAGCAAGACTCTGTGGCCTGACGTGACCTGACATGGAGACAACAGGCGACTCGACAAAGGACAGACTTAGACAGAGGAGTTTAAAGACACCTAAGGGAAATGAGGGAAGTGGAAACACCTGGGGAACACACACACATGCACATAGAGAGAGTAGCAAGACATAGAAGGGCGAGACACAAGAGCAACCTACATAGACAAAGACACATGAAGAAACATAAACCAGACTAAAACTCAACTAAGACAAACTAATAATAATACCAGAACTTAACATTATTTCATTAGTAATCAAAAATACAAAATAACTCAACTACACGCTTAACTAAGAGTAACACATGAATCTTAAGTAAGAAAGAAAAACAACACAAAATAAACTCGAGACTCCGGGTCACAGCCCCAGCCCCTGACAGACATAAATCATAATAAATCAAAATTTCAGTCATTCAGTATAAATTATGGTATGATAATAATGAAAGTCATTCTATCACAGTATCGAAAGACTTATGACTGTACTTGACATTATCACTATTGCTATTTATGATGAGAGAGAGAATATAATACATGTCATTTCACTGGAAATAATGGCACATGCTGTTAGTATCCATATGAAGCTTTGTCAGCATTTAAATGTAAGTTCAGATCATACATATTTGCTTAGAAAGCTCATAAATGAAAAGACAACTGAAACAGTACAGCCAAGGTGCATCAATGCAATTTCTTCACAAGGAGGCAGTGCTGTCTTTATGTGTCTGAACTCATGTTTAAAAAAATCTAACTTGCAGTACAGGATTTCTCTTGTTCCACTTCAGCCATATAGAGTACATCAGTAATAACTGCTAAGTTCTTAATGAGAAGAAAGCTGCAGTTTAGACTTTAAGTCAGTAGTGGACCTCTTCTTAATGAAGCAATGCTTGTTCTTCACTAGGAAACAATGTTGTGCATACATAGAGAAGCATACATGCCTGGATGTGCTGAGAAAATGCAGTTTATTGTTTAAAAATCTGGTTCAAAGCAAACTGTGGATTCTTTGTTCTCTGCTAGTCTCAAAGAAGATGCACAGTGCAGTAATTTATTATATATCATATATAAAAGCAGGCTGAAAAACATGGCCTCTACAAAACAAGAGATAAACAGCATTAAGTCATGACAGTTATATGCTTTGGTTTAAGTCTAGTTATAAAAATCACGTGCAATCAATAAATATAAACATTAGCAATGTTGGATTTTGCACGTAGTGTTGCTTAAAAAAAATGGCATTGTTTGTTTGTCCATGGTGATTTAAAAGAAATGCATATGATGTGCATGTTAACATGGGCAGCTGTCGTTCAGGTGGTACTCTGGGTTGTCTACCAAATTGAAGGTTGGTGGTTTAATTCCCACATACTCCAGTCTGCATCTATAAGAATCGTTGGATAAGATGCTGAAAGTTGTATCCATTGCACCTGTGAGTGTGAATGTGATTGCTGGACAAGGTGCACTGGTATTAAAAAAAAAAAAAAAACCCTGTGTGCTCAGATAGAGTAGAATGTGTTTGTTTGGTTTGGAATTACGAGAAAAAAAATGGGGTGGGGGTGAGGGACTAAGAATAAATAATTACTAATAATTACACAACAAAATTATGAGTAAGAATTTCTGGCACCATCCTTCTGTGTGTTTGTGGGGTTTTCTTATATGATTTGCACCTACAGCAACAAAGATGAGTGTAAGGTGGTGGTGAGATCACAACTGAAATACTAAAGAGCAGCGGTGCGCATACTGCCTGTTTCAGTCTTTGAATGTTTATTTGTAAGATGTGACTGTGCACTGCATGAGCCATGACGTGGCTTTGAACCACAGTCAATAGGACGTCAGCAGTCCTAAATATCATTGTAAGTGTTAAATATTTAGTTTCATTAAATTACATTTTGTTTTATTTAGAGTGACTTTATAATCTTAACCACTGAAAGATGCTTTGTTTAAAAGATAAGGCAGTTAGTTTCACCAGTGATGTACGTTTGACCTTCAGGAATATGATGATTAAACTTTTAAAGCTACGGGGAAATTACTCAATGTACTTTCCTTGAAGGGATGCACTAATTTAGTAATACTCTGGTAATTATGAAACAGCGAGATACTATACTGCACCCTGACTACTTCCTCTTTGTAGATAATCAACAATGACTGATTACTGCTTTATGCTGTTCAGTGTTTGAAGCAAAGGTATCATCACCTAAGTTTTCAGTAATCTAGTGTTGTAAGTGTCACATAAATAAAAATGAATTTAATTATTTGAAAAAAATTAAAACATAATGATTTATTAATTTAGTAATAAGAAGACAATTTAACTGGGGAGAAAGGTATCATTGATTCATCTATTTATACATTTATTTTGGGCCACCTTTGCTTTAGTACCTTCTTCTTCGTACTATATGCTTAAGGTGTTTCACATTTATTTTGGTGCATCAGTGCAGGATTTTAGCTGCAGCTTGTTTGTTTACATCTTCTGTATCTCAGTATTGCTTGGCTACGTGCAAAGATATGTTAAATAGGATCTTTAGATTAATGTCAGAGACAATTTCCTCTGCTTCAGTTGTGAAAAAAACAGGATGTAGTTTCTGATAATCTATCACTTTAAAAAAAAATGCTTATGGTCTGTTTAAGCAAACCAAGAGAACCAACAATCAGCCTAAACCACTAACTATAAAACCACTGCTGGGTGAAATGAATTACACAGATTATCCTTTTGTTAATTAATGTTCTGCTCTGTTTCTGTCTTTGGAAACTTTGAGGTGTACCACCCTCTTAAACATTGTTACAGACTGCTAAAATAAAAATACCTCCAAGCCTTGAAGTCGACTGATTCGCTTTAAGAGTAACTATGTCTTTTAATAAAGTCTCTCTCGTTAACACCTTGGATCTAACAAAGGATTCCACTAACTGTGGGATTCTCCCTTCACTTTGGGTTCTTCCTGCATGAATGCTCCCACCCAACTTCCTGAATAAAGTGTGAAGCAGACATGCTAAAAACCCAGTGGCACCAAAGCATTATACAATAAAACAATGTGACCAATACACAAATAAAATAAACTCCAATACAGAGTCAATTGTAAAGAGACTTCCACATTTGTTTAGTGAATGGGATAGAATTAATGTCTGTGAAGGTTCTCAGTCATCCAGGTCATTGTAGTTCAAGGAACTTGGAAAGAAAAGCGTCTGGACTTCTTTAAGTTGCTTGAAGACATTTCACCTCTCATCCAAGAAGCTTCTTCAGTTCTAGGGTCAAATGGTGGAGAGTCCCAGATTTAAACCCTGTGGGAGTAACCCCCTGAGAGGGACAATGGACCCCCTAGGGGGTCTTTTCTTTCCAAGATTTCCAAGATTCTACTGGTTTCAGGTCTTCCAAAACCGAATAAGTTTAAAGCTCGCAAATAGAAGGACAGTTGCAACTCTGAATTCAAGATAAGAGCACTATTTTTCACAAGGAGGAAATGCTGTCTTTTTATTTGAAAGAACTGCACACATATAATGAGAGACAGTCAGAATTTATTATTTGAAAAAATATGGCACATATAACAAATTTAAATGTAATCAAACACACTATCAAATGTCAATTGAAATTACACCTTATGCACCGCTACAGTTATAATTTTAGATTTAGAGTTATATTTAATCTGTGTGGAATGAACGAGTTGTTGCAAATACAAATTTAGAAATTCCTTTTAGAACCTTATAAAAACTTTGACACTCTCATTTTTTCTGACAAAGCTTTTGCTGTGGAGACATCAAAGTGAATTATATTCTATTTAGATCTGTCCAAAGCCAGCAAGCCCAAACTTAGCATTAGCATTGCAGTGATCAATTTTCAAACACAAACAGCAAAAGTAAAAGATGAAATTTAAACAACCTGCCTTCATAAGCGTTACATCTTTATCATGGCATTTCTAACGTTCGAAAAAAAAATCCAGTTTCCGGAGTCAGGAATCTTCGAGTATCTATAGATATCTGAGCCACCTGAGTGTGGTGTGACTGCACTGGACACCACCCCAAATGCCTTTCCATCTTCACACACCAATGGACCACCAGAGTCTCCCTGAAAGTATATACACACCTGATGCTTAAAGTGAATAGTAAAGTTATTACCATAAAGTTTGATTGTCCACATGATATTTAAAGAAATGTATGTACCTCAGCTGGACCTGTGTCTCCCTGAGAGCAGTAGAAGTTTTCTATAGCACATTTTTTATTGTCAATCAGTGTAACACTGATTTCCATGAGTGTGGGAGACATATATTTACTATTTTTGTCTGTTCGCCCCCAGCCAGCGAGTATACAAGATTTTGGCAAAGTACCATTATCACGGCTTGCCAGGGGAATAGGTTTCACATTTTCATTGAAGTTTGCCTTGGTGCTCAACTTAAGGAAAAAAGACAGATATCAAAATATGATTTTTTTACAGCATTTTGCAATACAAATGAATGAAGTAAATTAAAAAAGATATTATAATAAAAGAAAAATGCAAATGGAAAACATATATTTTCTGTGTGATGACATTCTTACCTTTAGAAGCATTACATCATTCTCAAAGGAAATTGTGTTGAACTGTTCATGTGGAAATGCTTCTTCCACAGATATGCGTTGTATTTCTTTACTTGAATGCACATTGTGAAGTCCGAGTATGACTATGTAAGACCTGAAATGATAAAAAAAATTGAATAGGCACAATTGCTGACATCGTGATACATATAGATACTATTTATGTACAAATGTTTATGCATGAGCCTTAATTTTATTATGGATAAGAATTTATGTCAGGGTCTCCATGAACTATGAGTTTTTGGCCTCATAATTAAATACATTTATGAAACTCACTTGGCGTGACAGTGGGCAGCAGTCATCACAAAATCCTCATTCAGAAGGAAGCCACCGCAGTACTTTTTTTGACCATCTGACATGTACCTCTCCAAAAGCACCATGTATGGCCTGCTATGTGGCACAGCCTCATGGCCTCCAGTGATCTTTCCCGAGTAAACTGGGAGACGAAAAGAAAAATACCCAGTTAAATAGATCCATCATCATGCATTGTCTGTGTAATGCTATAAAATGCAAGCCATAAAAAAAAACACGACACCTACCTTGATCTTCAAGAGTCAGCACAAGTATAAGTAAGGCCAGGAAGTGGACAGACATGGTGAGGTCACAATTCTACTGAATTTCTGAAGAGCAGTGGCATCAGTCACAGTCAGTTTTCGTATTTAAATGCTTCTTCATATCAGTAAGAGCAGGAAGTTTTTTTGGTTTTTTTTGAGTAGTTTGCACAAGCAAATGATGTAGCTTTAAACCAGAAATGTTCAAAACCTCCAGAAAGCTGTATTTTGACAAGTCAACAAATGAATTTTTATATAAAGTGTAATTTTATAACGAAGTAGTGTATTTATCATATTCTATGTAAGCATGTGTTTTGCATAGTTAGTTTGTAAAGTGATCGTATCTTTACAGAAGGAAACTATGACCGTGGTAAGAATGTGTGGCCACAGATATAAAACACAGACAGACAGAGATTCTTAAGTATTAATTTCTTATATATTTTACAGATTTTTCAAGTCATGACTTTTAATCAGTAAGTTATTCCTCTACCTGTTCACTTTTTATACAAAAAAAGAAATTCTCATATCAGTAAAGAGAGGTCATTTGGAAAAACTGGACTGAATATTATTTATTGAGATGATCGTCAGCAGAGTCACAAATGTGTGTAGTATTCTGATGTCCTCTTTGGATTACCTTCTTACATTTTCATCTTTTGCACTAAGAGTTGAAAGTGGAGAGGACAACACGGGTGCTGCACCACGAGCTGGGGATTAAAGTTTGAGGTTTTCACATCATCACCACGGGGAGCTACTGTGTGAAGATTGTGTACTAAACTGTTGCAACTTCCATTCACTTTAGATAAATTCACTATCTCATCTAAAAAGTAGACCTGCATTCGAGTCCGCTCCTTCCACACTCTGACAGCTAGGCAGCTAATATGCATATACAATACCACCTTTATTTATAAAGCACTTTAAAATAAACCAGGGTTCACAAAGTGCTATACATATAAAAATAGAATAAACAGAAAATAAAATCAAACATGGTAAAAAAAAAAAAAAAAAAATTTAAATAGAAAAATAGAGTCAACATCTCAAAATGTGCCAGAGGCTTTAGCAAATAAATACGTTTTAAGAAGAGTCTTAAACTCAGAGAGAGAGAAGAGGTCTGCCTAATCTGTAAAGGCAGATCATTCCACAACTTTGAAGCAACTACAGGGAAAACACGGTCACCTCTAAATTTATGCTTGGTTTTTTGCAACTTAAGGAGCTGCTGGATGGCAGATCTAAGGGAGCAGGTAAACATGGCTGTATTAGCTCAGAAAATACAAGCACTTTGGTGATACTGCCATGGAAAAACTCCCTTTTAACAGGATGAAACCTGTGGCAGAACCAGGCTCAGGGAGGGCAGCTATCTGGCCCGACCGTTTGGGGGTGATGATGAGAGGATGACAGGACAAAGACACACTATTGAAGAGAGCTAGAGATTAATAATAACTAATGATTAGATGCAAAGTGGCGTGTACACACAGTGAGTGAAAAAAAAAGTGAGTGAAGAAGAAACACTCAGTGCATCACGAGACACCCCAAGCAGCCCAATGTGTGCAAATACATTTTTTTTTAAAAAACGATGTCTATGCAACTTTTGAATTTAGGATATGAACTAGTTAAATGGTTATCATAATTTATTAATTTAATTATAACATTTATTCTATACCAAAACTAAAACTCAAAATACAGTGTGATAAAGATAATACGATATGGTTTTAATATTTTTAATACAAATGCCTTTTGTGTTCCATACCATATTAGGCCTGATTTAAGCCTTATATTTAAGTCTTATATCAGGCCTAAAATGTGTGTAGTTTGGATCATTACTGTTGCAGATGATGTATCACTGCTGATCAACAAAAGGGTTATTCTGTCCTAACATTAGTAATTTAATAATTTAGACAAGTCTTGGCTTGTTGATTTTTTAATATTTTAATAAAATTCCTATACAATTGTCTGTGTGAATTTAAAAAAAAAAAAAAAACCCATCATGTTCAGTGTTGCATTTCCTTACTTACAAAGTATTCAAGGACATTTCAGTTCTACTACACAAAAAATATATATATATATAATGGAATTATTTTAATTTACTTTAACCAACTCTGGAGTGGTAATAAATTACTTTATTTGATAATTAAATGTATTTAATGCCAAAATGATTTGAGTTTTAATTGGAAATGACACCATATGCTCTCAGTGTCACTTCTCCACTTTGTCAGTTACTTATAAAATAACGTTATTGGTCTTGCATAGTCAGTTAGTTTTAAAACCCGTAAATGAAAAGGCATTTATGACTCTGAATTCAAGAAATGAGTGGTGAGCCTTTTCTGTAATGTAATAGTACCTGTTTTACACAAGGAGGCAGTGTTGTCTTTTTATTTGAATTAATTAAATTAAAAAAAGATTACACCACACACACATGCGGAGAGAATGCCAGAATTTAATGTTTAATATATGGTACTTGGAAAAAAAAATTAGATTTCAAGTCATAATTAATCTGTGTGCAAATATAACTTTTTGGAAATGCAAATGTAACTTTTTTTTTTTCCTTTTTTTCCTGCAGTAAACTATATTCTATCTAAATACCCCCAAAGCCAACAAAACCATACTCACATTAGCATTGCAATGATCAGTTTTGATCACAAACAGTGAAACCAAATTTTGTGGTTTAAACAACCCGCTTTCACAAGCATTACACCTTTATCATGGCATTTCCAATGGTTGAAAATATCCAGTTTCTAGAGTCAGGAATCTTCGAGTATCTATAGATATCTGAGCCACCTGAGTGTGGTGTGACTGCACTGGACACCACCCCAAATGCCTTTCCATCTTCACACACCAATGGCCCACCAGAGTCTCCCTGAAAGTATATACACACACAGCGCTTAAAGTGAATAGTGAAGTTATTACCATAAAGTTTGATTGTCCATTGGATAATTAAAGAAATGTATGTACCTCAGCTGGACCTGTGTCTCCCTGAGAGCAATAGAAGTTTTCCATAGTACATTTTTCATTGTCAATCAGTGTAACACTGGTTTCCATGAGTGTGGGAGATATATATTTACTATTTTTGTCTGTTCGCCCCCAGCCAGCGAGTATACAAGATTTTGGCAAAGTACCATTATCATGGCTCGCCAGAGGAATAGCTGTCACATTCTCATTGAAATTTGCCTTGGTGCGCAACTTTAGAAAAGAGAAAGATATATACATGAAAATTAAAATATGGGATTTTTGTTGTTTTCTTTCAGTGCAGATTTACTAAAACAAAATTCTCAATATAATTACATAATGAGGTAAATATATGTATTTTCATAAACAAACAATGCTAATAGTAAATAAATATGTAATTTCTGTGTGATGATATTCTTACCTTCAAAAGCATTACATCATTCACATAAGAAGTGTCATTGAAGTGTTTATGTGGAAATGCTTGTTCCACAGATATGTATTGTATTTCACTGTTTGAATTCACATTGTGAGCTCCTAGTAAGACTTTGTAAGACCTGAAATAAAAAAATAAAATATGTGAAAATATCATTTATGAATGAAATTATTACTGTTTCTGTCAGGATATTATACTCAGAAAACAAACATTACTAATCACTGTAGTTGACATTATCGTGGCACACATAGATATTACTTATTAATGTGTTTTGAAATTTTAAATGCGTCTTCTTAGTTTTATTATGGATAAAAATTTATGTCAGAGACCCAGACTTTGGTGTCGTCTCAGTTGATAGGTAAATACATTTATGAAACTCACTTGGCGTGACAGTGGGCAGCAGTCATCACAAAATCCTCATTCAGAAGGAAGCCACCGCAGTACTTTTTTTGACCATCTGACATGTTCCTCTCCAAAAGCACCATGTATGGCCTGCTATGTGGCACAGCCTCATGGCCTCCCATGATCTTTGCCGAGTAAACTGGGAGAAGAAAAGAAAAATACCCAGTTAAATAGATCCATCATCATGCATTGTCTGTAAAATGCAAGCCCTCATGTCTGTAATGGTCCAAATAGAAAAAAATAAGTTATAAACACCACATACCTTGATCATCATGAGTCAGGACAAGTATGAGTATGGCCAGTATACAGTGTACAGACATGGTGAGATGACAATTCAGCTTAGTTACTGAAGAGCAGTGGCACAGATCATGCACAGTTTCTGTCTTTAAATACTTCCTTGTATCAGTGAGAGGATGACGTATCTGAGTAATTTGCATATGCAAATAATGTGGGTTTGAACCACGCTGTTTAACATCTCAAGAACCTGAGAAAAGTTGTATTTTCATAAAAGAACAGATGAGCTTTTATACAATGTGTAATTCAATAATTAATGTAGCTATATCGTGTCATATTGATGTAGGGCATGCATTTTGCATTGTTAGTATTTAAAGTGACTCATTTTAGCTGAAGCAAACTATGACTGTGGTGGGAATGTATTGCAAAAAATAAGGAAAGTTTCATAATTAGTTATAACTTGTTACCTTATTTTGTAGCTTTTGTAGACTTTTATTAACTTTCTATCACAAATAATTTCACCTGAGTTCTCATTTCCATAAACTTGAATTCAAGAAAATCACCTCATAAGTATGTGACCACAGGTTAACTTGTAATTGAGTTAAATGGAGCTTGTATATGAATAACATCAGTATAGTGATCTATCAATGGTAATAATTTAGCCACGGATGCCTCTGTGGTAATACCCAAAGCAGTGAAGCTCTCTATTCACATTTTATATTCAATGCCATGCCTTTCTCAGAGGAGCCTCAGTGTTAGTCACGCAACCTCAAAAGTAACATTACTCTGATGTTATCATGTCATAAGAAAGTGCATAAAAATAGGATTTGTTTGAAAGTGTGGTCCGTGGAACTTGAACTGAAATGTGACCCTTGAGCTACCAGAGGAATGAACAAGTCAGTAGCATAGCGTGCAAGAGGAAAGGAGATCAGCTAGCAGACGTATTTTTGTAAGCCAGCATAGTGAAGAAAGATTTTTTTGTATGCCACACTTTATAAGATAAATGTATGTGTTATATATGTAAAATGCAATTTGTGTGTCTATTTATAGCATGTGGGTTTAACAGATACAGAAAATGCACTCAGTGCTTCAAGTAAATGATTCAGTATCAAACATCAGAATAAACTTCAGCAACAAACAGATTTGAAAAGATTAAAACAGCAATAATTATAACTACTTTCTTTTTCACAGTGTGGTCAAGCCTAAAAGTATGCAGCTTACTGACCACATTGTGCTGACAAGTCTGTTACATCACTTCCTCAGTCTAGACTCAAGTATGTCCGTCTTATATCTTGGCCATAAATGTTATTGTCATTGTTTTGAATGATGCACAAAAAGGTTTTAATGTGTTGGGAAAAAAGAGAAGATGTGGGAAGATGAGAAGGAAATGAGTGAACAGGTTTTGGGATGTGAGCTCCTGGAGTCCAGGGCAGTAATGGGAATCACAGGAGGAGATGCGAAGAGGAACTTGCTTGGTAGAACAGGGCCTTTACCGTTAGCCCGTCACTTTTATGAGGACCACGGGGCTGAGCGGACTGGCTGGTTTAGCCATTGGACATAGCAGCAAGGAAAGAGGGAATGTAATAGCAACCATCAATCAAAGTGCAAATTACATGTTTATTAAGAAGAAAGGAAAGGGACAACAATAAAATGAACAGACAGGGAAACAGACATTGCTAGAACAGTCAAAATAGATCAAACTGTGGATTTAACTGAAATCACATATGAGAACAGAAGTTTATGGGCTGAGACACATACCAGTGTGACACTGACTCCACTCACCATTCATTCCATTAACTTTCTCATGTTTGTGCTTACATATTAATCTTTCTTTAGTTAAATTTAGACTCATGTTACACTTTATTACAAAAAAAAGTCTCTTTTCTTCAAGGTGGCTCCATCACCGTCACCTCACAGCAAGAAGTGTTGGCCTCACATTTATGTTTAGAGTTTGCACTAGCCTGTCTGACATCCACAGTCCAAAGAAATCATAACAACTGGGAACAAGAAGAGGGATGGACGGACATATGGACAGCCTGAGATTTGTTCAGCGACATGTGGTCCAGCACATGCAAATGAAGCTGCTAGCTTGCTATCCAAATAAAGACAGCAGTTTTATAGTTTAATGAGAATATATATTAGCCAGTGAGGTGGAAAGGTGTCAAAAATAAGCACATTCCTGGTAAAGCATGCACACTTGACTAAACTACTTGGAATTATGTGTCACTGGCCTTTAAACAAATAAGTCACAGGGCTTACAACATACTTTTGTGTGCAATATGTTGTGGATTTATTTATTTATTTATTTACTATTTTTACGTCTTGTACATTACACCATGTGAGTTCTGAATAACTTCCTTTGTTTCCGGTCATTAAAGAACAACAACAAAAAAACAAAGAAAAGATTTGAGTTTTGTGCTCTTAGGTTTTAGTTCTGGCTATTTTGAAACCATAGACTACTAATGGTAGTGAGGGTTTAGAAAGTGTGTTTTCTCACGTCCACACCCTCACAGACAATCGAAAAGCACAATGCAAAACAACACTTGAAGACAGCTTGACATCTGTGTAGGTTCTTGAAGACGTTTTACCTCGCAACTGAGAGCCGGATGGCCTAGATGACAAAGAACCTACACAGCCCAATCTAACAATGGAAAGGACACCCACAATTTGCTAAGCTAATTTTGAACTACTAGATTGTTTTTGATATTTAATGGCACAGAGTGAGGCATCAGTAAAACGACTGAAGTTTCATTACCATAACAGAAGAGTTTTAATCTCTATATTCGCACAGAAATTATTTGTGCCAGTTTTCTAACAGCCCATTTGACCTAGTCTACATTGCTAGTCATTTTGAAGTCTTTATGTTGACACTCATTTTTAATCTTAAACAACAGAACAAATGAGTCACATATAGAAGTGGTTACTCTGCTTAAGATGCAATCTGTAGTGCAAGTTTCCTTTCTCATGATGAAGAGATAAGCTAGAGAGCTGCATTTTCCTATTTGCTAATGCTAAACTGAAGAGACCTTATTGCAAACTGCTAAATTACACAGGTCTTTGTAATTAATACAATTTTAGGATAATTATGTGAATTATGAAAATAAATATTAAATGTGTTTTAAATTTGATGCCTAGTGGTGGTCTACGTCAGGTTGTGGCATTGCAAAGAATCAGCTTGCTATGAGGTGAGAAAGTCTTGTAAAGGTTTCTGACGAGAGCATCAGCTGTTGGTTTTGAGCCTGCATAAATGATTTTGAATGAAAGTCACATACTCATTTTAATGTGTTCTGAGCTTTTGCAGAGTTTTTGCAGATGGAAAACTAATGCTACACAAATAGACAGCTGGCGGGTAAGGCCTAGGGAGAATGTGAAAGAAGAGTGAGAATAAAAAGCATTCTCAGGTGCACATATAGTTTATATAAAGCATTTTTTTTTTGTCCGAGTCAGACTGTGCTCACTTTGACTTTGACATGTTCTCTTTAAGTTAACTTTAACAAAAAATAGAAAAATCATAAAGAATTAAAGTGATTTTTTCCAAAAGTGAATACACTTTTAGCTGATTGGCACACAAGTCACTGCAAGCAATTTCCCCCTTTTCTTAATGTAACTGCTTTAGTGCTGTTAGTCATAGAGAGATCTACACAAACCATAGTTTATAACCTTCCCCGCAAGACTCATGTGCTTTCCATATGACAAAAAGAAAAGCCCTGAAAATGACTTGAGATAAGAGAGAGACTTAAGCATGTCAGTGCAGAATAAATATTTATATATAATGAGCACATATGATGGTACTGCAGTGAAACACAAGAAAATATGTTTTTCCTATCACACTACAATCTCAGTGGCAAGCTAAGGACTTTTATGTGCACAGCCTTTGAAATGAAATCATGTGTTTGTGTGTGTGCTGGACACATTAGATATAAAAATATATATATAAGAAAGTTCACTTTCCCACCGCAGACCATCATTCTCTGATGCAAACTTTGGCTTGCATGTGTCAACTGACAGTCAGTCTTACCGCACTGACCGAAGCTTCGGGAGATATTAGATCCTATGATTCAGACCTATGATCTTGTGCCGATTTACCTCGCTTCTGCTTGTTTAACAGTTCATAAAGAATGAGCTGTAATTCTCAGGCATCAGCTCCTGAGCACATTTGGTGCTTCTTTGCTCTATTGCTATAAGGCTATGCTTTGTTGGACTGTTTTTCGGGGGGTCTCGGTTACCCACAAGTAAGATCACACTTAGTTATTGTGGATGTAGAAGGACTAAAAGTACGCAGTGAAAGCATGATGAGACAGAATGTATGTAATTGTTGACTGATTACCTAAAAAACATGCGTGCGCACAATCACAAACACACACACACACATACAGACACACAGGTGTCTCGTGCTAAAAGTGAGCCTCTATTCAAATAACACAGCCCACAAAAAAGAGTGAGCATAGAGACGAAGCATTTAACTGAGCCTTGAACGCATAAATTATGTCAGCTCTATCGTGTTTTTCTGTTCTTCTTGGACCATTTCAATCTGAAAAACATATGCTGTCTATCCGCTCTCGACATGGAATTCATATTTAGATGTATCAGATTTAAACCAGTATAACGAGAAGATGGGAATTCCAACAAAACAGTTGAGCCACTTTTTTTTTTTTTTTGCAAGAAAAGTGATACTGGGAACTAAAAGCTTCCAAGTCTTAAGTTGTGCTATTTATCAGGCATTTCAAGAGAACCTGTCAAAAGTGAGGAGGTGTAAACCACATTGTAATTGCCAAACATGTTCTCATGAGTATGATGGCCTCTTTATCTAGTCACATGTTCTTAGATAAAGTATGTCAAGTAGAGAAGGTATTCCTCTTATACCTGGATACATCAGTCTTTCTGTTCTCACACACAAAAGCAGTCATATATCAAGCTAGTTAATGTTACCTATATATTGCATTAATACAGAGCTGCTTTTTAACTTAAACACACTCCAGGAAAAGTGTATTTTGGTGAATGTTACTTCACTTTGATGTTTGGCCTTCTCAGTACAGAATGAAATAGAAAAGTCAAATAATTTACTCTTTAAAGTTCTTTTAAGTTCTTTGACGTAATTCCAACCAAGTTTGACTAACTGAACTCATTGAAAAGTAGATGAATAGTTCCATAAAGACTTTTGTGTTTGGATTTGGGGTTTTTAGACAGATTCAAAAAAAGAACACTACCTATTCCTCTTCTTAGGCTTCCTTGGAGATTTGTGCGTGCTATTAACATCGCTTAAAAAAAGAAAAAAGGAAAGTTTAAGTTTTTCATCAGCAAAGACACACGAAGCAAAAACACTTTTTGATTTAACTATTTACATAATTTAAAATCTGACTGAAATTTAAAATGTCTCTGGGTACCAACACATACAGCAGAGTGAGAACTTCTTTGCTGTCTCTCAGACACATATGCATGCATGCATGCACAGAATACGTTTGCAGAGCACAGTATCTCCCCATCAGTCCATCTGTCTGAGCACACAGATCTGGTGATCTGAATAGAGTGAACACCTCTGAAAGAGGTTCATGTCGGTCAAAAAGCATGGAAACATAAACACACCAGTGAAAGAGTGTTGTCTAGGCTTTCACGGTGGTGCAAAAAAGGTCTAAAAGTAGCCACCATAAGACTAATACATCAGCCCTCTTCAAAGAGGGCAAAGTAAGGGTCAGATGTAATTAATAGGAATGGAAAGCTGATATTTAGACTTTCCTGTTGCCCCCGTTATGGCTGGGTGAAATGATCGAAGTGCCAGATGTTGGAAGTTAGGACTGGTTTGGTCTGACAATGCCACACTGGGTCATGATCTGCTGTGTTTAGACTGCTAAGTTCAGGATTCACCTTTATTTTTGTGAAGGCTCATTTGCAGAGTTTCTCTCTCTTTTCCTTTTATCAATTCTTTGAATAGAAATTTTAAAGTTCGAATGGGAAAAGTCATTCTTACCATACAGGCAGATTCATTACCCAGTAGGCTGACAGAAAACCTCTTAGATTTTTAGCTTTGTCCTCTGACCACTGTTATCCCTTCTCTATAGTCTTTTTAAGATCTGTTTTCCATTCTACTTCTGATTCCATGTGCTTTGTGTGTGCGTGTCCTCACAATGACATTTTTCTAGAAGGTTTGGTTTAAGGTGCTATATGTTTGATTGTGCTGTTTTATGTTTATCTGTTTTATATTATTGTGAAGCAGAAGTTTTCATCCTGTGAAAAGTGCTATATAAATCAATGAAGTAAAATAAGGTTAGGTTACATTTAGATTTAAGATAGTTACAGTAAAATAAGTCACAGTGGTAACACTGGTAACTGATAACATGGTTTTAGATCAGGGAAACAGATTGAAGTTAGCGTTACATTATTTCAAAGAGGCAATTGACATGTGTTTAATTTCTTCTGTGAAAATATGAGGCCAAAATCCTTGAATTCTTCCTCTGCTCCCAACATCTACTAATTTTGTTTTGCAATGTGAGGATTTCATAAAACTATTCTTAAAGAAAGACTACTATCACCTTTTTCTGCATAGCAGGAATACCTGCACTGTGGATGTCTTTTATTAGGGCCAGGTTTCTTTTTGCCCTACTCAGGGCAAAGCCTTGAGTAGATTGCTCCCACAGAGGATAAATGAAACTGGTATTCTGAGTATTTGGCATTCAGTATTCAGCTGCAAGAATAAAATGTCAGTATCTGCAGGCATTTGAATTAATGGTGGACACAAAGGATGTGGGTAAAGAGGATGAGAGTGAGAACAATAGAGTGTGTATCTTTAGAGTGGTCTGCCCCAAGGTGGAAGAAGAGGCAGACAGTCTGTGTTTATCATTAAATGAAAATTTGCAATGGAGAAAACAGATGAGCACTTCTTATCTGACTAATCCTGACAGCTGTGATCAGACACGAGAGGTGCATGAGTGTGTTTTTATGTGCATTTGTGCCTGAACGAGTCTTTGCATCTCCTTTTTTGTGTTTTTCAGAAAGAAATGGTGACACAATTTGTTTTCACTCCTGGACCACCCACACTACTACCAATGTCACACCTGCTGTTTACTGACCTAGCGGTGACTCCATTTGGCTAAGTAAATCAAACCTATTTAGAATAATAGTTCAACAAGAAATGAGAAAAGACAGAGAGATAAACATCAGAAAGTATGAGGAAGGCTGATGAAGTATTAAAAAAAACTGTGGAAAATTTCACCTTTGTGGGATTGTTTATAGGACTGTTGATGGTCTAGAGGCTGTCAGGAAAATGGGTCAGAGGGAAAGACAAGTATCCATACTTTACTTGTCATACATAATTTGACTACACTTAGACCTATCATGACATGAAAGGAGTCACATGACATACTGTTTAGAGCACAAGTTCAGACACATATTATTATAGCGTGTTTCACCTTGTACTTCTTAGGTTTCATTTCTTTTAACAATTCCTTGTTTGCCACAATGACTCATATCCCATATGTCTGCCTCTTAACAGTGTAGTATTCTTTTCAAGGTCTCAGACTTTTCATATTACAGGCCACTCATAATCTCGTACAACAGATTGCAAAATAAAGCATGAGGATGAATGCAAAAGCAATTATAGAAGAATTTAAAATGCTCTGACCTCCTTTCAAAACATTTGTTTTTGAAGTTTGAAATGATTATAGTATATAGCTATACGATATCGCTAAATACATTCACCACCTTCTTTATTAAGTACACTTTGTTGGTACTGGGTCAGAACCCTTTTTGCCTTCAGAACTGCTATAATTCTTCATGTCACAGATTCAATGAAGTCCTGAAAACATTCATTACATTCATTCAAATTATAGCTTAATTTTCCTGATCTTACCTAACAGGAGTGGCACCAGGTTTGATCCTCCATTAGCCCATCTGCTTCAAACAGGTCATGCATTCAGAGATGCTCTTCTGCATACTTTGGTTGTAACAAGCAGCAATTTGCGTCACTGTTGCCTTCCTATCAGCTCAAAACAGCCTTGCCATTCTCCTCTGTACTGGTATTTTAGCCCACAAAGCTGTTGGTTACTGGAAATCTTTTTTGGACCATTTCCTGTGAATTTTGGATGTGGTTCTGTTGGAAAATCTGTGTAGATCAGCAGTTTCTAAAATACTCAGACCGGTCCATGTGGCACCAACAACCATACCACATTCAAAGTCACCTAAATCACTAATCACTGATACTTAGTTTGAACTTCAGCATTTCATTTTAATCATGTATGCCTAAATGCATTGAGTTGCTTGGGTGATTAGATATTTAAGGCAGTTCATCAGTTCATCATGTGCACCATATAAAGTGTATTTAATATTGTACTGCTATCTTGTTTATAGAGGCTGAAAAGCATCTTGTGAAAAATCAAAAAGGTCAAAGTAATAACAAAAAATTAATTAAGTATCTACTTTTTCTGCAGGACCATTTAGCTCCTTGAACAGTTTAACCTGTGGAAAAGATGAGTGAGCTGTCAGGACTTGGTTTTTAGAGAAAAAGAGATGGGTTCAGTTTACATCTTTAAAAAAAAATGCATAACTGCACTTTCAAAAAACTGTAATAAATGCAGATTCAGCAAACACATGTAAGCGCTAACTTTGAGGAAGTGGAAAATTAATAACATCTACAGTTGTTTAAGTAATTTTGGTCTTTTGCTCATTCATTCTTATTTTCCATGAAGTATGCTGTCAGAACTGCTCGTCGATAACCGTTATGCAGCAACACCACATCCTAGAGAGCACTTCTTTCCTGGTATAACCGAACTCTGAGAGTCACAGAAGCTACAGTAATCTATAGTAATAATATATGTCATGCTGCAACAGAAAGTAGTTCATAAAAACCTACCTACTATGCAGTTCACACATAGTGTCAACTTTTATCATAAACCACTTCCTGAGATTTAATAACCAAACAAACATTGGCCTTTGACTCATTCTCAGACAGTATATTTTCAGTAGTAGATGATCAGAAGGTAGAATGGCCTGATTCAGTCATCTGTAGTTTCTATTTAACTGGACAACCACAGGACCTTTAGACCTTCACCTCTGAAACTTGGATGTCATGGCACCTCATTAATTGTTCCACAGTGACTCCTTTGCTCCTAGCTCACACTCATGGGCAGTCAGAAAGGCACAGAGGTTTCCCTGAGAATACACAGCTTATGACAAAGTACCTCCTTCCATGACCTACTTTTTTAAAAATGTAAGTCATATAATTTCCAGAACTGAACTGAAATTTAGGAACACATGGAGAGACAAGCAGTGTCTGAGGTTTGGACTGATTTTGCTCCCCCACATGATGAGTGCAATGTGGTAAAATACATATCTGCAACACCTTCCTGTTTCACCAGCAGCATTTTTTTTTTCTTCTGATGAACATATGAACAAATCATTTGAAAGTGCTGAAAGGGTACGTGAAAAGACACATTAAATAATAAAGTGCACATATTTGTTGTATGAACTATAAATTATGAAGAAGGATTAAAATTATTGTGTTATAATTGAAAGTAAAGCATTCTTACATCAAGCAAAGGGTTACAACTACCCCCTGGAAACCACAGTATTGTTTGTAGTACTTAGTTTGGGCAAAGGGGTTTGGATGCATAGTCAAAGTATCCACTGAAACAATAAGGTCATACTTAATTTAATGAGTTTCTTTATATTGAATGCAAATGATACTTGTGGTTACAAAAAGATGCCTAGTCCTATAGAACAGCGGTCCCCAACCCCCAGGTCATGGACCGGTACCAGGCTGCGAGAGTTGAGGCTCGGGTGTGAAACTTATGGTTTTCAGGGTTTTTATGTTTAACTTGGTTTCCCTGGGTCTTTTTCCGTGTTGTAGTTGCGTGTCTTGTTTTGAAAGAAATATTTACGTGTTACCATAGCGACCAGAGAGGACGATGTTACTCTGAATGTTGTTGGCGCATTTCAGGAGGACGCTGCTAATAAAGTTACACAATTACACAGTGAATTTGTGTTTCAAGATTCAAGATTCTTCATTTATCACATGCAGAGTTATACAAGTACAACACCCAGTCAAATGTATCCTGACACGCTCCTCGACTGTGCAAAAGGGGAGAGAAGAACCTTATATACATTAAGTGAATATATACATGGGGGACATTATCTGCAGTAGTAGCATTGTACGCAGCAATGTAGGTGAATTTTGTACATTAAATGAATTCAATAAAATAGACAATCTGAAAATTTTAAATTAAAAATCTGAAATGTACATTGTGCAGGTGGGTGCTAAAGTGTTGCTGACGTTCAGCTGGAGGTGATTATCCTGGCACGATGATGCCAGATTCTTCACTTCATCAATGTAGGCTGCCTCATCATCATTGTTGCAGGTGGCGCCAAACACCACTGTGTCATCAGCAAACTTCACAATGGTGTTGGAGCCATGGGTGGCCACACAGTCTGAAATATACAGGGAAATATTCACACACTCCCGTTCTCTACTAGCCATCGGGGCGGGGGGGCTGGGAGGAGGTGTTGGCTGTCCGATTGGCCTCCCTGCTGCTGCCTGGGGCGGTCTGCTTGCCTCCACCCCGGGGGAAAGGGTAACATCTCTTGGGTCTGGGTGCCGTTTCCCCCTCTGGGGGCGAGGGTACCTGGACCCGGGGTACAGAGTATGTTTGGGGAGTGTGATTGTGTGTACATGTCCATTTATGTCAATCCTTACGTTGGGTGAGTGCTGAGTGTTTGTATATGTGTGCATGAGGGTGGGAATGCATGTTTGTGTCTGTGTGTGCCTGTTTGTCTGTGTCTATATGTCAGGTCGGGTCTTAGACTCCACCTCTCTGGGAACTCCCAGGCACTCCAAAGTGTGAAGGCCCATCTCTCCTCACCACACTCCCTGCCGGTGACTGATGCCCTCAGGGGTCGGTGCATTGGTGGTTCTTGGTGTCCGGGGCTGGGCGCTCAGGTATGTACCAGCTCACTCCCAGTGGCTACTTGGCAGGACCATTACATGGGGAAACCATTTGACTACAAGCACGCTGATCCACACAGGTGTGCACATGGGTGTTTACTGTTCGTAGACTTAAACTACACCTTTCTTGGCTGCTACTTCAAAGCACATTGTGCGCTGTCTGTCCTGCGTGCTACACAATAACATTCAATATTTAGTATTTACTGCTGTTTACACTTAGCTAGATTAATGAGATGGTGTTGTGTTTAGTATGTTGCTTTGTTTTTTTGCTTGTTTTCTAGTCTTTCTCTCTCAACAGGTGATCCAGGAGATTTTTTTTCCCCCTTTCTCACTGTCCCTCTTCCCTTCTTTTCCTTCCTCTCTTTCTTTCCCCTTTTCCTATCCCACACTCATGTCTGTCCCGTCTGTAACAACTGAAAATAAAATAAAATAAATAATAAAAACAAAGGTCGATCAAATGGACCAATACGGCAATGCCATGATGATCCATTTGGCAAAATAAATCCATTGGGTATCCTTGTTGGTCGTCAGACAACAATTCTGATGGCTAAAGAACCAAATGGGACAGGCAAAAAAAAAAAAAAAAAAAGAAATATACAGGGAGTAGAGCAGTGGCGAGAGTACACACCCCTGTGGTGCTCCCGTGTTGATGGTGATGCTCTTAGAGACGCATCTACCCATGCTCACCACCAGAGTTCTGCCAGTCAGGAGGTCCAACACCCATGCACACAGACGGCTGTTGAGTCCTAGATCCCTCAGCTTTGTGGACAGTCTGCTGTGCACTATTGTGTTAAACGCTAAACTGTAATCAACAAACAGCAGTCTCAAATAGTTACCTTGTTTCTTGTTCACGTGGCTGAGCGTGGTATGCAGGACATGGGCGATGGCATGCTCTGTGGATCTTTTGGGTCGGTAGGTGAACTGGAGCGGATCTGTGCTGTTTGGGATGGAAGAGGAGATGATGTTCTTCAGCAGCCTCTTGAACACCTTCATTACTACTGAGGTCAGTGCAACTGGCCGGTAGTCGTTCAGGCATAAGGGCTTATTGTTCTTGGACACAGGGATGATGGTGGATCTTTTGAAGCATGCGGGGATGACAGACTTCGCCAAGGACTCTGTCAGAATTAATAATTTAAGATTGTCATTTGTGCTAAGATATATGCAACCATTGCTTTTATGTGTCCTAATATGGTTGTCATTGTGCAGAAAGAGCTAGATCAGCTTTAGTTCCATTGCTTGTATGTGTGCTGATTAAAATACTAATGTATCTTGTGCAGACAGGAAGCAGCCTCGACGTTATAATTTTCCATTATAGCTTTAGAAACCAGACTGTTCTGTTCTATTAAAGTGCAAGACTTCACACCTTTAAATGGTCATTTGAGATATGACCTATTGCAAGTTCCTGTTTTTATAAGTTTAGCAGGACTGCTACTTCTGCTTTTGTACAGGTCATGCTCTAAATGAAGTGACTAGAGATGTCATTGAGAGGTCACCGCCATGTATGGTGTGTCAGGAAGTGTCACACACACACACTTTGCTTACAAATGCTTGCCTTAAAACTGTCACGTGGTTAACTGTATTATGTGTAACCTCTGTTGTCAATAAAAGACTGAGGCAGATGCAGAGGAGTTGGAGTTGCTTGGACAGGCGAGTGACAACACTGCTCTCCAACGCTCCCCTTGCAAGTAAAATGTACAGTAGTGTCTATGTGGTTGCTTTCAGTAACAGTTTCTGTTTACCAGCAGGGTTGACTTAAACCCAACAGACTCACTGAAGATGGAATTGAACACACCTGCTAGCTGGTCAGCAGCCGGTGAGGCCGTCTGGCCCCACCGCTTTCCTTGTGTTCACCCTCCTCAGTGCCACTTGGACGTCATGCTCCGCGATGCTGTGTTTATTATTAGATTTATAAAATACCACAGTTTTTGTCTTGGTCATACCATTTTATTTTGTTGTATTTATCCACAACACCTTAAAGGCCGATCTATGAAAATATTTTCTGACATTAAACCAGCAAGTGGTGCAAAAAAGGTTGGGAACTGCTTGCTATAGAAATCTGAGGGAAATCCAAATGCTTTCTTGATTAAAAAAAACAAAAACAAAAAAAACAGCAACAGTGGAAAGTTACCTCTCTTCTCCTCACAACAGGACTTCACAAACCAATGGGTGACAACATGGTGGCTACATCCATCTTCAGGAACAGATTAAAGTACAGGCTACATACAGTAAAATGAAAAAAAAGTTTTCACAGGACTCAGAAAAAATGTACTGCTTCAAAGGAATATAAAGAGTAAACAGCATCCAGGTGCTGCTAATCAAATGCACTTGATGAACTAATCATCAATAAATCTGACCACTTTTGGTAGTTTGTTAGTCTGGATTGTTCAGGCGTGTGTTAATACAATGCCACGATCTTGCTCTAAGGGGGCCTGAACATGTACGGCTTGTTTGGAAAGAGCACCAAGAGAAAGCCTCGTCCCTCTAAAAGGAACATAGCAATATAACTGGAGTTTGCATAGTTGCATCTGTACAATCCACAAGACTTCTAGAGCAGTGTCCTTTGGAGAGACAAGAGCACAGTAGAGATTGTTTGGCCATACTACAAAGTGGTACATTTGCAAAACCCAAACACAACATATCAGTACACACACCTTATACTAACTGTCAGGCACAGTGGATGAAAAATTATGATTTAGGCTTGTTTTGCAGCAACCCTAGTCACATTGAGTTGACCATGAACTTTGGTGTGGAAAGTGGACAGAAATGCAGCTTTTCAGACAGAGTGACATAAACTGACCTTTATTTAGCGAAGCTTGAATTCAAAAATTGGCAAAAACATAAAGAAAGCAAGCTGACAGGCAGACAGCAAACAGTATCATAGAACTAAAAATTGAAGGCAAACTGAGGGCTTAAATACCCACAAGAGGTAATTAGGGAGCGGGAACAAGGAACAGGTGTACTGAATCAAACTAAAGAGATAGATGGGAAGTAAAACCAAATACAAGGCACAAGGAAACATGGCTATCAAACTAACACAGAGAGTAGCATAGCAAAAGAATACCTAACATAGAGATGAAGGGTTGACAAGATGCAAAGAACAAGAGGGAAGTGGAAACTATAGCCAAAATTCCAGTGACTAAACTGAAAGCATAGCCAAGGAGATCTATTATGTTTTTTTAAAAATAGCAAAACCCACCATGTGAAGAATATATAATATATAACTCCACTAAGGACATGGCAAAACCAAGAACCAAGAACTGGAAAAAATTGGTGGTTAAGACAAAAAGTAAACAATAACTGTAAGCAGCTATAAAGCCATCCACAGCAGTTAAATACAAAGGAGAAAACGAAGCAGAAAACAGACTACAATGATGGTTTTTTATCATATAATTATGCTGAGTTTACTCAACATAATTAAGCAAAAATGGAACTTAGGAGTCCAAAAACACAAAATGCCGGATCCAAGACAATGGTAAATGACCTGCATTTGTATAGCGCTTTACTTAGTCCCTAAGGACCCCAAAGCACTTTACACTACATTCAGTTATTCACCCATTCACACACTGGTGATGGCAAGCTACATTGTAGCTGCCCTGGAGAGCACTGACAGAGGCGAGGCTGTCGGACACTGGCGCCACCGGGTCCTCTGACCACCACCAGTAGGCAAACATGGGGTTAGTATCTTGCCCAAGTATATTTGGCATGCAGCGAGGGGGCAGCCTGGGATGAACCACCGACCTTCTGATTAATGGTTGACCTGCTCTGCCACCTGAGCTACAGCCACCCAGATAATGACAGAAGCCCTCTGTACACTAAATTGTTTTAGAGCCAAATGTGCTGCCATCTGTCTGACAGCTAAAGCTTGGATGAAACTGGGTCATGCAACAAGACAATGATTCCAAGCACAGCAACAAATCTACAACAAAAGGCGCTGTAATGACCAATGATTGAAATGCTGTCATGGTACCCTAAGACATAGACAAATGCCCGCAAGCTTCAAATAACATGACGAATCAGTAAACTGAAAAAGTCATACAGAAAACAGTTATGAGTTCTTGCTGCTGAAGCTGGTTCCACAAGTTTCTAAATCATGGGGTGTACTTAGTTTTTCTCATAATTGCAGAGATTCCTGTAAAGGTTCCAAGTATCAACAATACTGGGAGTCTGTAGGAGCGAGACTGGTCACTTCTCTTGGTTGTTGTTGAAATCCTTGGTGTTGAAAGAGTTATTTACACTCTAGAGCCAATTAATGCATTTTTTGTTTGACGCATGTGAAGCGGTTTCTGTGCATATGTAAGATGATAAAATCATAACTGTACAAGCTTGCTGTGCAACATGTTGCTATAGTTACAAACCAAATGTGTTGCGAGTTCAAAACATAGCAAAATTGTGGTGAATTACAACCAATGGAGAGAAGAGACGCGTGTTAGCAACAGTGAAATAACACTTGCAACTTCCCTCCTCAGTGAGACTCCAATGATTACTTATGATGCATATCTTAGCAGTTATATATGGGTCTTGTTTCGATATCACCACACAAAGATGTAGGTGATAGAAAGTGAGCGAGTCGAAAGGTACCCTGCAGAAATATTTCAGTTTGAAAAGAATTGGCCGCATTTTATGAAGCAAAAATAGATATAAAATCAAACAAATCAGAAATAAGTTACCACTGGAACAGTCTGTTTTCTGATGATTAAAAAGAATTTCAAAAACTACATTTTGAGTAAAGTTTCAAGGGTCATATCAATCTATCCATCCATCTTCTTCAGTTATACAATTTAGGGTTGCACAGCCGCCATAGAGTGAGGGGCAGGTTACACTCTGGACAGGTCACCAGTCTGTCATAGGGTTGACACAGAGAGACAGACAATCATTCACACTCACAATCACATCTATGAGCAATTTAGAATCAACAGTTAACCTAACATCACTAACAGCATGTCTTTGGACTGTGGGAGGAAGCTGGAGTGCCCAGAGAGACCCTAAGAAAGAAGTCCCAATACTTTAAATATCTTGAATGTAGAAAACCATTTCGCCAACTATAATAAATCCAAAGCTGTGTGAATGAATAAAGCTGAAAATTTAATGAAACTGTAACTGAAATGAACAAATCTACTTTGAGCCCAGTAAGTGTCCCCAAAACTTTGGTGGAAACGACTCTACCGGTTGCCTGGTGTATCACTTGACCAGAAAGGTTTGAGAAAAGATTATAAAATTTAGTGAAGATGGAGTCAAATTTGATACAAAAGCAATGATTGTAAATGTATCCTCATTTGTCCAAACATTACATGACTCTCCCTGAAGATGCTACAAAAACAGTGAACATGCTGAGCTTCACACCATGAAACCTTTGTCTCTGAGTGCTCACTTTCCCAGATGGAGGGTCCCCCTTTACAAATCGATCCTTCCACCGTAAGCCCTGTGTGCTCTCACACTCTGTGAGACAGCTCGCTTGGAGGGAATGTTTGAACTGAGTGCTGTGATGTGGTTGAAAGCCACGGGCCAACGCAGATTACATCTTTCCTTTCATGGTCTATCAAATGGCCTTTTATAGAGCCAAGCTTTCTTTTCTTAAAACCTAACATTCATTGTAAAAAGCTTATGCATAAGATTGATGGTTATGTCTAGTTTGATGTTGTTTAGTAATCTTTTATATGTCCTCTGACCATTACACCATCATCTCTGATGGAAAACTGGGGAACATTTTAGATATATTGCTGTTGGAATGACATAGAGGCCAGTTTTACTGTGAATAGCTTCTGTTGATCTCCTGTGTAAGTACAGAGCAGAATATGTCTCACAAACCTTTCTTACCAAATGAACTATTTTATCATCTGTTCTATAAAACAAAGCACCCACGTACAAGTTCGATTTTTGTTTACTTTATGAGAAAGTCATTATCCGATCTGATCTATATTGTTCCAGGCTGTAATATTCCCTCATAAAACATCCTCTCTATTTTCGAGGGCAATGGAGAACAGCACGTTCCTGCAGGAGTGCTGTTATGGGACATTTGCACACTTGTGAGGCTTGAAGTATCCTAGGGAGGAAAGTTATAGTCAGTCCTGCTGATTGCAACAGACAGTAACAGACATAGCCTAAACAGCACGTGTGCATGGGTCACTTTTGAATGCAATGTTCCAGGAGCAGTTTCTTTGTTTTTCTTTTTCCTTACTTTTCCTTTTCTTTTGTCCTAACTCAGACCCACATCTGTTTGTGACATATTTAAATGAGATATATACTGTCTTTATAATATCCTACCTCTGGTAAAACTCCAGGAATTTATGTGGACTGGCTCCATGTCATCTGCACTCAAAGGTAAAAAGAGCCGAAGCTAAATTGGCAAATAGCCTCATGGTACCATGAGAAATTATATACCATGACAAATTACAGGTTGTTGGAATGGTACTGTAGAAGCAAAGTTATTAAATATGCTGGCCTCTGTGAGCCTTGGGACTGGAATTTAATAATATATCGCCTGATGTTTTTCAGAGGGTCCAGTGGTGTAGACATCTGTTGACTGAAAGGTGATTTGCTTTCTGTCCTTTTGTGCCAGAAAGTCTACTTATAATTGTGACTCTTGCTTTATAATTGTAGCTTATGCTTCTGTAATAGCAGTATACATGGGTTTATGAAGGTCCTGTTTTTAATACAGTCTGTTTCTGAGTGTTGTGGGATGTTCTGCATGAGTCAAAAGAATGAATGAGAAAGTTAAAGTGTGCATATATTTTATTGTTTTGAACAGGTATGCAAAAACAAACAAATAAATAAATAAAATGTATGCTTGAAGATTATTAGATATATTTGAGTTCAGAATTCAGATCACTAAATCTAGAATAACATAAAAGTGTGTTCATGTATTTGCATGTGACTGCAAGAAGTGACAAAACCAAGAATTTATCAAAACACAGGCAGCACGTTATGACAGCTACAATATGTAGAATATTTTAAATAAATGGAAGAAGAGTTGAAAACTCCTCAGCATGCTGTCTCACAAGTTAAAAGCAGAGATATTACACTCCAGGCCACCAAGGCCAACACAGCTCATTTAAGATAAGATAAGGTAACCTTTATTAGTCCCACACATGGGAAATTTGTTGTTAAATGGCTAAATTACCTCCTCAACATGTCTTGAAGTTCTCCAGAGGCCTGGTAATGAACTAATCATTTGATTCAGGTGTGTTGACCCAGGGTGAGATCTAAAACCTGTAGGACACTGGCCCTTGAGCCCTGGAGTTCCCAACCCCTGCCCTAGGCCAACGGCATACCACTTGGGATGGTGACAAATGGTATGCTGTTTTACAGCACTTTTAGCCTGGACAGAAATATCTCTTTCTATTTATTACAGACATTCATGGTTTTTCAGTGGACGAATCCTGATGACTTTAATGATCATCTGATATTTCCTTATATCTGGCAGCCTATGATGTTTGCATTTTATCATTCATCCATGACAGACACAATGTTTACCTGTCTTTTAATCATTTGGTTGAAGATTGATTTTATCCATTATATATTGGGTACTCTGCAAATATTTAATACGCCTGATGATTTGGCTTTCAGCCCATTAATTAAGGTGAAATTTATGTCAGTAGAGTCCTCATAAACTCAGATTGCAGGTTGCTAATCATAGTATCATTGATTTATGTCAATTTTCCATATTCTGGTTCACAGCCACCAACTGATTACATTCAGCACTGGCTAAAACTATACAAAGTATAGCTGATTTTATTTTCTCCAATTAGCACCATATGTCAACACAATTCAACATAAACCATATGGTGCACTGTAAAATCATCATCACAGAGGCACCCCCATGACAACTAAACATGTCTACATTTTCAGATGGTGAACTCCTGCCTCCCCTCTTCAGACACTACATCCTCAAACAGTCTGTGTGCTGTGCGCTAAGCTGGGAGCCTTGAAGAACAAGATGTATTGTGTCTGGTTATAATCAGGACTGAGGACATGAAGGAAGGAATGTAGCACACTCTGATCTCTCCTGCAGACACGTAAGGAGGTGAAGGTGGGGGGTAGGGGGCACAGACTTTACAGAGAGTGACTCAGCGTCTCAAAGTCATGCTCTTGTTGTCTCACGAGTGCAATTAAATGAGGTCTTTCCTCTACAAACCGGTTGGAGAAAACATCGTAAGATTTAAGATTTTTTGGAAGTTAAATAAGGCACACTTTATGAAGTAATGCCATTTGGAAATCGGTTTGACGCTTTCTCTCCCTCTCTCTCTCTATTATATTGTGTGACTGTTATTTAAGATCTGTGATCTATGATCTGGTTATAGTTATCACTTGAAAATAAAAAGCATGCTTTCTTTATATAAAAACTGCTTTTTACTTTTCTGCACCAATGGTATCACCGACATGATGAATACTTCATGCCTTAAAAGATCAGTAATTCAGATAAAGCTTTCAGTTTGTATCTATCTAGTGCACATCCTTTGTGTGTGGGTGTGTGGGTGTGTGTGTGTGTGTGTGTGTGGGTTGTTGTAACAGAGAGCCTGTTCATTGTCCTGTTTTCTGTAAGTTTCCACAATTCAGACCAAAATTTGGTCTGATGACTTAACTCGCCTTTCACCCGTTTTCCTTTCCTCATGCAGCTTTATGTTTGGGTAAAACCAAATGATGCCTTTAGTCTGCATCAGCTGCCGCCAGCAGTTTAATATTGTAAATCTGTAATGGCGTGAGCAGCCATCTCGTGTCATTAAATCTGATTATGGCTCTGCATGGTAATACAACAGCCAAAGAATGAGAATATTTTACCAATCCAGGTGCAGCAAAAAACACTTTTCCCTGACTATGATCCTGTTTTCCAAGACCCTGATGCACCCATAATGATTGTTAAACAAATCAAAGACCAGTCTCATGAACACTATTAAGAACAAGAATGTGGCCTCCACAGTAACCTTATTCAAACATCATCAAACCTTTATGAAATCTGGAGCAGAGAGTGCAGAGCTGCCTTCATCACAACCCTCAAGCTGAGGATTTCCTTCTTGAAAAAGGATCCAATATCCAACTTCTTTAACTTCAGGATTTGAGTGGCTTCTTTCCAAATACCATTTAGGCTGTTTTCTTTTTATTTACTGTTCTTGGACTTAAGACTGTGTTACACCCTGATCAGAGCTCTCTTGCTCTGTCTTTCTTGGTGTTTGAATCATTTTAGGCCTTTAATTTTTACACAAAGTCCAGTTCTAATTCAATCATCAGTCTGAAGAAGTGACTGAATGTTTGTAAATTATGCACATTTTCTTTTTTAAGAAGGGGTAAATGAATGGACAAATAATCAATTAAAAGACTGCAAATATGAAAACTATAAACATAAAATGTTAAAGACTGGACACAGGATTAACAGATAGCCTCACTCACTGTGAAAGTAACAATATTCACCAACATGCTTTGAACTCATTAAGATCATGTGACAGACTTTTTTTTTGACCAGCAGTGACTTTGTACTATTTTGTTGCCACCTGCTTGTTTTCAATCAAGCCACGACTTCAACTGCATGCACCCCAACTCAAGTGTAGTCTGGAGGATATATCTCCAGACCAATCCAGCCTGGCTCATTTTCCCATTTCCTTTGTACTAAGCTAACTTGCTGGTAGTAGATTAAAATTTAAATTACACATATGAGAGCAGTATTGACCTTCTCATCTAATTAACAGCAAGGAAGCAAAGAGTCTCAAAATACCTCATTAAAAATGGGACAACACAGGATGAAATGCAGGTTTGTGAGTCAGAGACTGAGACTTGGCTGAAGCGTCAGCTGTGGTTTCAGTTGCCTGTCCACTAACGATCAGAGCTGAGTCTGGATTTGCATTTGAATGGTTGCACAGTTATAGGGGATATCACAAACAAAAAAAGCTATACTGTAAATTTCAGGAGTTTTTTATAGGAAATGACACTGTTCTCACTTTAGGCACACTTGAATGACAAGCTCTATTAAAATAAGGAGCAGAGAAAGCAGGGAGTGGTGTTTTAGGTTTGGGCTAAGCATTTGCTTAGCTAATGAAAACCATCTTGGCTGGAGAGCTTGTCTTCCATCCATCCTTGGCGGATGAGTTACAAGTCTAGGGTGGGTGCTGTGTTGTGGACAAGATGAAGCTAATGATGGATGAGGTTTGGCTCCACTCTCAGTCTAGTATCCCATCTGAGCCAGACTTTCTCCACACCGAATTTTGCCCCAAGCAAATAGTTAAACTGTCCAGTGGTCGAAGTGCTGCAATGAGAAGTCAAAGAAATTTATAGACAGTGGAATGCTCCTGCGATCATTTTGGCCTGTTTCTCACTGTCTGCAGCTTTGTTTATTAAGCCCATCCAGCCTACTGATTCAGACTTTCCACAATACATCATTTTCATTTCTATAATTGTTATTTTTTTACTCTCCAAAAACTCAAATCACTTGGAGCTTATTTAATTTATTCCCCACATAAGCGCAGCATGTTTTGTCACCTTTCTCCATACCAAAGCGAAGCTGTTGGTTATGACTGTCAGTTTGTTAGAGCCACCTGAAACCTGCACACTGCCCGCTTCACTGTATGGCTTTTTTTGGCTGAAATCCTCTGCCACCTATTACATAACCTTAGGAATCCAACCTTTTAATAAGTAATTCTTGGAAGCACTGTTGAAAATAAACACCTTTGGTCATTTTCCAATCTACCCCTGCTGTATGAGGTGGAGGCTGCACAACTCAAGTCTACCTGTAATCAGCATGGCAAATTATTTCCAGCTGTGTTTTAATGTTGGGTTTGGGTTTTTTTGTTTTAAGCAGGGTATTTCCAGACAAATGCTGCTATGATTCACTGTTAAACAATCCCTGAAGTTAAATTAACTTGTAGCTGTGATGCTTTTTTAATTTTTCATGTTCAGTAGTTTTCATGTGGAAGTGATTAATTAGTCATGCTTAGATAAATTGGTCTTCTACCAGACTGAATAACAGAGTATCATACACTGTGATATCCTACTTCCTCAGTGAGTTGTAGTTTAAACATGGCACACAAATATTGCATTTGTCTAAATTATAGTTTAATTTGCAGAGAAGGGAAAACCAAATGTCTGTGCAAGTGATATTGAGAAAAAAGAATCAAAGAACACTCTCCATCCATTTTATTTCAGACTGTGAGACTTATGAGAATTATCCCATCTCTTTCCTCATGTGTAATATATCTAGCCTATTTACAAAGTTTTTAAAGTTCACAGCTAGAAAGTTGTACAGAATGGCTTATAATGATAATAATCTCTTTTTTTTTAATATATAAATGCTACCTTTGCCATATAATATTGCACCCTTGTTGTTTTAAATGTTCCTGCAAAGGTGGAGCTTATACTCAGTCACGCTCATGAATACAGACATCTGCAGAAACAGTCAGAACTGTTATAGTTCTTTAAAGTCTTCCTGAGGAGCACATGCAAAGGTGGTGCACTGTAGTGTAGTGTCTGGATGATTCTATTCTGTCACAAAAAGAAACAGAGATGTAATTTAGAGCTATAATACACTTTTAAACATAAAGTGGCAATGAAAATGAAAATTAATTCATTAAGAAATGCCAAAAAGCTACAGTTCTGTGAACGGCCAATAAAAGCTGGTTCCAAAAGAAGGCAAAAAACCAACAGACAGTATAAAAGATTTGGCTGTGTTGCACTGAAAAACAAAACACATTGGTGAAGCAGAGGTAACATTGACCTAACATCTTGTGGATAGGCAAGCAGTTGTGTAGAGAGAGGTAGAAGTAGGCAAAGTGTAGATGCTACCACCACTCACACAGTGCAATTAGACTTGGTTGGCAATATATAGTGTGTATATAGCACTGTGCTGGATGGAGCGCAATTTAGTGATTTTCCGACTACGTTCCTCTGTAATGCTAACATCTTGACGACGGTGCTCAGTTTAAAAAAACAAACAAACTCAGATGTAATGCGGAGCGGAAGGTCTGATTGTGAAAGTGCTTGCGTACCGGCTAATGTGTTGTCAATCGTTACTCAAACAATAAATCTCTAGCCAGTGAGCATTCCCTGGATAATTCTCCTTTTTGAAAATAATCGACCCGTATTTACAAAATAAACAGAATTTTTTGTATTCACTATGACAAAAAATGACTGATTAAACCCATAAACCCACCAGGAAAGTGTTTACAGGTCAATAGCGAAAGCCGTTTTTCCACAGTCTTCTGTAGGACCTAAAGTCTTTTGCAACCATAACTATCGCCATCTGGTGGCCTCCAGATAGGATGCAGGTTTTTAAGGCACACTGACTTCATTTCATTAATCAAAAATCTATGTCCATCTTTTGTAATGGCTATGGTAAAAGCCTACGGGATCCTATGTTAAAGTGTGAAATTTACAGCTTTCACAAACACACACACAAAAAGAATTTGTTCTCAATGGCTCATTTCCCACTTTATAATAATTATACAGTTGTTTCATTTTTGTTTATATATACATAATTTAATAATTTAAACTTTATTAAGGCTTGAAATGTCTCTACTTTGAGTGACAGGTGTGTTGTAATACCAGCAGCAGTTGCTGGTGGCAACTGCTCTTTCTAATATTCAGCGTAAATATGTCTGAGATATTTTTTATTTGCACTGCAGATACACAGTTGGTCCAGGCATATATTAAAGGTACAGATTTTACAGTAATCTAGAGGACAACGCAGCAATTTCTTAGGAGCAAGCAGGCAGAAAGTTTGCTTGACAAGGAATCTCAAACTTTATCTTTCAGTACGACTGCACACAAAATCTAACTAGTGATGTGACTCCGCTGTAGGAACACTGACAGCTGTTCATAAATGGCAGCTGGTAATATTTTTAAATATTAAACTGCAAGGAGAATGAGGTGAATCGTGACTTCAGGCACATTCCGTACGCAGTTTAGCTCAGATTTCTTTGCATTGGCTCTCCCTTGCTTTGCATCTACATTCACAGAGCACCAACTCTTGACAAGATGCAGTTCCATTAGTTCTTCCTGTCCCTGACACATTTTCACAGTATTGCTATTCTGCTCTTCACTCGTGTTGCGCACTTACATGAGTCAGTTTCGCAAAATCACGATTCAGAACAAGTGGCCTCTGTTTTGCATCACTCCAGTCTAGACACTACGGCACATTACTTAAAGGCAAAACTACCACCTGCATAATTACTGGCTCAATAAAGTGATTTCAACAATTTGAATAATAGTTAAAGAAATGCAGGTTATCATTTAATGTGTGCGTTTTTGCTTTTTGCACATTATCATTTCAACAAATTTGTAGATCACAGAAACCTCAAATTTGGTACTACTCTAAAGGTCAGCTTTGTACATAGTGTTAATCATGAGCCCTTGATCTTTGATCAAAGACAGATGGCTGATGTGGACTCACACAATGGTTGTCAGTGTGGTTAAACTGACAGACCAAAGTTGTTCTATATGTTTTTTAATGTCTTTATTTGGTTAAATTGTATATGTTCTTTGTCTGCTGCCGCAAGATCACAGAACTGACATAACAGTTAAGAAAATTGCACCGTGGAAAAAGTTAACCTGAAAATAATCAGTAGAAATACCTGTCTGGAGCACAGTATGGAATGTGCAGTGAAGGAACAATAACCTGCTTTGTACCAAATAACAGAAATTATTTCGAACTATTTGCACAGTACATAAAAACTAATGTTCCACATTTAGCACACTCCTTTGGAAGATGTCCAATACTTGGTAGGCTAAATTTAAGTTTTCCAATACACTCAACGGGCCACCAAGAAAGCTTCCATAATGGGATTTTTTTTTTCTTTGTGTGTGCATTGTTTGAATATAAAAGACTAATAAAAGAGCGACCTGATGTTACAGACTGTAATCAAAGAACATTAAGGCTCTGATCACCGCCCATTCATAATGCAACAGATGCATTTGTGATGGATTTCTGCATCTGCATTTTAAACTCCAATAGCTGCTGCTGCTGTTATTTTTAGAGCATCTGCAGTTCTAACGGATAGCCTGCAAACCTTTAGCAGATTTCGAGTAGCCTAGGCTAACTTTTCTGCTCATTCATCATTTAGGCTACAGTCATATTCATATGTAGCTCTGTGTTTGTGCGCTGTGCTGTCTCCTTTTTTTTGACGGGGTCCCGCGGTTTGCTGGCAGGCTGCAGCAGGGATGGTAGCAGCTCAATCAATCCGATCGGATGAGCGTTGTACCAGTCGGTCTGGTGGTTAATATGGAATATTTGCACAGAGCGATCTGCCAAATCCATTTGCACCGGCGGAAAAGGGAGGCCTGTAGTAGTGCAAAATAGAAAACAGGTCATTTCGCCGTTCTTTATGGCTTCTGGCTCCGGAGATGAAGAGGGAAACACGGGGGGCGTTTCATGGAGACTCATAGGCCCAGCCTCGGAGCTTTCCAAGAAGCGCTGCCGTCTAATGCACTCCTCTCTCGGCTATGATTCCGATGTCTGCCTCTTTTATGTGAAGGGGGAGTTTTTTGCAATGGATGCTCGCTGTTCACACTCCGGTAAAAACAACAACAACAAAAACTCATTCATACCCGCTTAGATTTAGCTTTAGCAGCGCCTTTAAAAAGCGAGAGAAGAGCGCAGTCATAAGTATAACATTGCAAACACGTCACGTAGCGTTTTTATATGCAGCCTATTGAAAATGTCTCTGTGGGTGATTAACTGTTAAAATAAGAGAAGGCTGAGAGGGGAAATAGCATCATGCCCCCTGCTGTCTTAAGTTTTAGTGTTATGAAAGCATCGCATTTTTCCAGAATAAAGATGGCAGCAGGGATTGTTATGAGAATAAACGGTTATTAACAGTTTCCCGTGTGGAAATCCAGGCGGTCCTCTGTGTGACGGGGACATTGAGGAGGCTGACGGAGTCCTGCAGGTCTTCTGTCCCTGGCATGATTATAACTTTGATCTCAGGACTGGGAGATCAGGGACATCACTGCAGGTCAGTAATAAAGTGTGTCCTGATAATGCTGCTTTAGTTTTACACCAAAAACGCTTTTTATAAGGAGTGTTGATTAATCACTGTATTTAACTTGCATGTAGGAGCAGTAAATTTAGGCACCTGAATGTCTATCAGGTTTTTTACATTTACTAAAAGCTGATACTAAGACTTGATTTAAGCATTCACATCAATTATCCTTTCATCTTAGACAGATGGCATGTTTTTGATAGACAGGACAGAAAAATCAAAGCTCGTCAGATGGAGTTCAGGTGATGTTCAGCTTGAGATCTTCTGTTTTGTTTTGTTCCAATGAAAAAATCAAGCTTGACATTTTATCCTCTTTTATATTCATCATTTTCCACATATTATTTAAATATACATCACTTTATGTCACTCATGTCAAATGCTAGAAACAACATCAAACTGTGTGTTGTGACAGGCAGGGTTTTTTTTTTGACTTGGAAGATTACTCCTAAAGTAGCTTAGGGAGTTGTGTTTCTTCTAACTTCTGTTTCTTTTTCTTTTTTTACTTTTTTACAGCAACAAGTGTATGAAGTCAAGCTGGAGGATGGAAATGTTTATGTGAAGCACAGAAGTCATCTGTCCTTACAGCCTTTTCATCCAGATTGGAAAAGCTGATCTACCTCAGAGCAGGTGCTTTGTCCTCCTGTCCATTTGTTAGACTTGTGTAATGAACCTACTGTAGTTTGTTTTGAGACTTGCTCCACAAACCCAAGCCGTCCAAAAACATTCCTAAGCCTTATCTCTCATTTTCTCAGTTTTGTTTCTCTTGGATTTCTGTATTCTCAGGACCAAATCCAGGAGAGTTTCTTGTGTTTTTCTTGCTGCTGGCATTCGAGATGGAGAACCATGCGCAGGCACTTAACCTGCAGAATCAGCAGGTTATTGTTGATTTTTGATAACACAATAGATGCAAGATAAAGGTAGTGGATTTATGCAGTTTCATGTTTTTAAAAGAAAATATCATGATTTTTAGTGGAAATATTGCAGAGTAAATTTGATGTGCACTTTAGTTTTTTGCCTTCAGATTTGAGCCATTTGCACTTTCCATTTCATTGTTGATCAAAACCCAGTAATTGGAGTGGATCTCACCATTTTTCATCTCAGTTCTCAAGCTCTCAGCCTCTCTGCCTTGTTGCACTGATATGCACTAGCAAGCAAAAACAAATCTGTTTAAAGAAACTGAAATGAAGAGAAATGCTGATGGAATTTGAAAATCCTTCCAAATGCTGTTTATAATTCAAATATAATTTACCAAAACTCTCCACTTGTAATCCGAGTTCTGTTGACCAATCGCATTTGAGCAAGCTTCGGTTACACGCAAATAAAGAAATCCATGTGGGGAGCAAAAACAGGAACGCATTCGCCAAACTGCAATCTTGAAACTATCAAGTTGTTGTCTGAAGATAGTTTAATTTTATATTTGCTTTGTTAACTTTATCTTCAGGAACAGAAACGAAAGGCTTGACCTGGATATCCACTGGTTGTACTGCAAGTCTTGAAAAAACGGTTATTGCACCAAGATGCTAAGTCAGCAGACTGACAGTTTGGTTTTCGAATCACAGAGGCAATAGGAGTATCCAAAATGTAGCACTATGAGTTTTTAATTCAATTAAAATTGATAAAATAAAGAGTAAAAATTGAGCACCATCGTCTTGATTTCTTGAAAAGAATCATCATATTTTGCATGTTAGCGTTTTCGAATAACCAGTACAGGTCTCCTTTAGTAAAGCCCACATTTTGCATCTAAGTGTCATTTTCTTTCATGGTTTACTATATTTCCTATTATTCCAGACTTGAGAGGCACACTTGTTTAGTTGTGCCCTTGAAGCGATGTCACATAGGAAGAAACTCTCTTCCGGGATTTATTTTCAAAACTTTTTTTTTAACCCAATTAGAGTTTAAGCAAATAGAAACACATCAAGGACACTGTGGTTACAGTTGGTGGCAATTCCACAGCTAACACGTCTCCATCAGCATTTCTCTTCATTCCTGTCTTCTGCACAGACAGGTTTGTCTGTTACTGACGCAGTGGGATTTACAAGGAACGGTTAGTAAGGCGCCGGAGGAAGGTTCACGACCTGAAATGCACCACTGACTTAAGAAAAATGTGTTTTCCTAGCTGTGCGTGTGTGAGTGTGAGCAGTGATGCCAGTGTGCTTTTTTTGTCTTCGTGGTGAGAGCAGTCACTCACTATATTTTCTGTCAGCTTTGTTTTCTGGCAGACGCACAGAACCCCGTCACGAAGGTGTCAATGACAGTGTGGCTCAACACTCCAGTTTTCCTCCCTACTGTGCTCCCTGTTGTGCAACTTTATTACAATAATAATTCCACTGGCTAAAAATGTTATGTGCACCAGACGTCTCACTGTGTTGTCTTACATTTCATCACCTGAAGGGTAATGTGCAAACAAAGTGGAGATACGGCTATTTTGTGTCAGTAGAAAAGTCAAAGTAACAGTTTGAGGCACATTGGGAAAATTGGGATTCTCATCAGAATTTTGTTATGTTTCCTAAAATGTATTTTATATGCTTTTGTATTTCTGGTGTATGTATCTGGGGTTCATGTTAATAGAGTTAAAAGTCATTCTGGAGACTGCATACACCGATGCATTTAAATTCACCCCTCTGTTGTAAGCTAGTATCATCAGTATCATGTTTGTTGTAAACTTTGCTTATTGCTGTAAGATGGAAAAAGTAAAACTAGATCTATGCATTTTATTTATTAAAAAATATATATGCATGTTAAATAAACTTTTTCCAATTTTCAGACTGTTCATTTGTTAAACTTATATACACAGAGGACAACATCAAACAAAATGTTTACACAAAATCATTTATTTACACTTGTTCGTTCGTACATTTATACCAAATTTAATACAATACACAATTTACACATAAAGACCTAATTCAGAGAGAAACAAAGCATTCAGCATCTCCATGCAATAGTTAGCATTACAGACTATTATCAAGAGCTGATTTATGTAATTCTTTTACTACTCAGGATTGCTTCCTGGGGTGCAGTGGCAAGTATGCAACTCTCTCCATGTCCTCCAGAAAGTGGTGGAAAGGTGTAAGGCTGACCGTCTTGTGAATAAATTATGATCTCCCTGAGACCCTGCTGGACTATACAGAAGAGAAAATGGATATGTCTGTTCACGCTTAAGTTTCTGATAAATTGTAGATGGTTTCTGGTGGATTCAGAGACTTGTGCTTTTCCGCTTTAAAGTCAGAGTGTGCCAGAAACATTTCAGTGACAGAGGCAAACTCAGGTCAAGTATTTTGAATAGAAATCCACTCCTTAGATTCTTTTTTTTCTAATATCAGTTGCCACAAAAAAACTCAAATTTTGCCAGATAGATTGAAATACACTAGAAAATATCCAATTTTCAACCATTCAAGAATTCTGCAAAGCTGTAACTATACCAATAGTATGCTTTAGACATTAGTTCCCTGTTTTGGGAAAAAAACGCTCATTCTCCTCCTTGCCAGAGTTTGGAGATGAGAATAGTGATAATACCCTTACATCAGTGGGTTCATTAAAAAATACAGCCAGTACCCAGCTAACGCCAAATGTCAAACAATTTATTTAGAAGTTTAAAACACATACATAAATCATATTCATGATTCTGACACTAAATAAAGTAAAAGGCTTGCCACTACTACTGCCAACGAGTCAAGATAAACAGTTTCTTTTAATTAAAAAAGGAATATTTTCATCTTCTTTTATCTGTTGGTTTCAGGCTCAAACTGTCTTTATTTGATTTTAAAGTATCTGGAAACTTTTTCGTGAGCGATTAAACCAAACATTGCAGAGGTTCTTTAATCTCCTTTGAAGTTCCCTAAAGACAAAGTGGCTGTTTGGAGAGCACAGCTTATTTTTCCATGCAAAGCCTTACATAATGGTTTACTCAGGCTATTATTGTTACCTTGTCCTTCAAACTCTCCTGATAACTTCTTCTCATGAATAAGCCAATTCTCCTGTCAAAGCATTCCCTGAAGAAAATCTGCATTCTTCCATGTGCAACCACTTTCAAAGCTCAAGATTCTGTAAGTGATGGGCTATGAGGCCAAAGACCACTAATATTTTCCCTTCCCTTTTTTCTTTTTCAAACCGTACCCTGAAATGATTAAACCCATCACTAGATAATCTTGCTTCTCTTCCTTCTGATGTCTTTGGTCTAACATTTCCTTTAGTTGCTCTACATCTGTTTGGCCTCTTCAGCTGACCTCACAAACTATTGCATTTTATAGGACCTATCTCTTCCTACACCTGGATTCAATCATCATCTTTCTTACGGGGTGGAAGCTGTATCTGCTGCTGGGACATGTTTGTTTCCAACTGGACATCTGAACTGTTCGTTCACACACAGCCCACAGGCCTGTGATTAGAGAGGTCAATGATAATGCTGAAGTTTGCACAGGCTGCCAATCTACAGATCTATGTTTGGAGTGCTGTTATGTGCTCCACACAGAAAGATTTACAAGTTTGAAATGATACCATTTACAGCATATTAAATGATAAATCTGTTGCACATCAGAACTAAAAATATAACAGCACAAATGAACTGAGATTAAAAAAAAAAGACATCTTCAAATGTTAAATGTGCAGAGAGCTCGGTAGCAATTTCAAAGGAAATATGTGTCCATAATACTCTTGTGCCCAATTTATTGCTGATTGCTTGAGTTCAATTTGGTTGTTTGTGAAAGTCAAACTGTTTTTACAGTCCTCAAGAGAATATGTAATTTATTTTCTAATTAGCAGCAGGCTTATATTTACTTGTCAGCCTCTTCTGGTTTCTCCAAGGTCCATAGTGCACCTTATTCATTTTGGGATTAGTTCAGCTCGAAGGGTTTCTCCCATGGGTCTGCAAAACCCCATACTGCAGATAAACAATAGATTTTATCGCTGAGTAAACTCCATGACTATTACTTAGTTCAGTTAAAGTAGCCAAATAGTCAATTCATGTGTCTATTTCCATATCCATATGGCGTTATAGTCTACATTTATTTGTATTGCTACTCATACTTTTACATGGCTTAATAAAAACGTGACTTGTAAACACAAGGTGTGTTTATTCTGAATTCTCATGCTTAAGAAATCATGTTTTGTTAATTAAGAAATGACAATGGAGTTTTTTGTCCTACTAACAAGATTGCAAACTGAAGCCAAAAAGATTATTGTAAAATCAGCAGATTCATGCTACAAAGAATGAAAAAAACAAAAAAAAACAGTGACTCAGAGAGTCAAAGAGTTGCACAACACAACTTCAGTTATTGGCTGAAAATCACACAACTAAATCAACAACAAGATTCTTGTGCAAGGTACAAATACCTTAGCCACACAACATGCAACATGAAAAACTTATTTAATTCACCAGCAGCACTTTTCATGAACTGTTATAGTTTGAAACATGCTGAATTTTATTCATTCTCAAGTTTAATGATATTTATTGCACTTCAAGATATAAAGGCAGCTCATAAACACTTTGCCCTAGAACAAAAACAAAGTTCATTTAGACCCTGAAAGAGCTTCTTGCTGAGAATGAAAGTATTGAGGAATAGATTATTATAAGTAACACTTTGTTTGGTGATGTTCTAATGTGGAATGTGCAGAGGGGGGGAAGGAAATTATGTCATGCTTCCAAAAACAGTTATCTTTATTTTGAAGTGCCGGTCTTGCTTGTCATGACGACAACCTCAGTCTTCCACATTTTAAGTAAGTGTGGAAGAACGTCTGTCTGAATCACAGTTGGCAATATGGTACACTAATGAAAAACACTGAGAAGCATGGCTGAAAAGATTCTCTGTTCACTGGGTGGTATGCTTCACCCCACTGTCTCTTTTGCATGTTCCTCCACTTCATGGAGAGTTTCTGAGTTTGTATAAAAAGGGCTCAGTGTCTGCTTCAGACAACAAGGACCTCATGTTGGTTTCTCTCTGATCTTGAGGAAAAGCATGAGTTCAGTGGAAAGCTATGGCCAATTACCAAGTGTTTGGGGTCTACCATAGTATTTATAGTTTTTAAATTTCTGGTTTCGGGTCAAGCATCGAGACATGTCAGCAAAAACACCCACTATGGAAGTGGAATGCCACAGATTAGCTCTATAAAAGTTCCAATTTCAACCCTCAATTTAGTGTATTCATTCATAAAATGAGAGCAAAGTCAATAAATGCCGGTCACCAAGTTATATAAAGACAAATGATACTTGTCTTTTACCGTGGATAGGAGAAATTAATATACCAAATTCTTCAAGTAAACGTCAGACCTAATGAGTTTTCTAAATTGATGTCTGTCTCGGGTTTGTGATTTTCATAGTAAAGGGGGAATTCACACTCATCAGCAGACAGACAATCTTCTGAACTTGATGCCATCATATGACTCTCAACTTGAAGACCTAACAATGTAAAGAAAAGATTATTATAGATATGTCATTTTGATGTGATTGCTAGTGTAAACACTGATCAAATTATATTATTTCAACCTACTTTTTATCACTTCTGTTGGCATTACTGAATGCGTGTAGATACTCTTCTTCTGGTGGTTGAGGTGACTCTGCGATTCTGGGTCCTACCCCGTTGCTCTGAAGGATAAGCAACCACCTGGGTGGATGATCTCCTCATCTGCAGACCATCTAACTCTCTCATGTCCCTCGCCATCTGAGACAAAGTTTGACCTGGGTTGGTCTGCAGACGCTGGAAAAGGCTTTCTCTGTTGATTTTCCTCTCTGGACAACTGAAGGTAAGTGCAACTCCAGAGTCTGACTTCATCTCTCTGGAGAAACCATCTGAGGTGCCATCGAAGCAGCGCCCAATAGCGATCTCTTTGGCCACTCTAGGGTTCTGGTCTGTGACTGTGTAAATACCATAGTTGTGTCCCAAAGGGTCAACGGGTGCTAACATGGTGAAGGCATGAGACTCATTGTTTTGAGCCACCGGTGGATGTTTAATGAGATACTCTTGTAGGAGGTTGTTGGTGTTGATCCTGCGGCAGTTACCTTGTGGAAGGATTGATATGAGGGACCGGTCCACCTCAGCTTGGTCAAATAACATGCCACTGCATTTGAACTCAACACATGCTGCTGAGGTATTGGACTCTCGCATATCCCGAGTGCTGCGAATGTCTCTAATTCCATAAAGCTGGCCCTTTGTCTCTCGGTGTGTTCCTCCCAGATTCCTTGACCTGACCATGACTTCTTTCTGTCCAAGAATTTTGATCTTGATGAAGCATGCTCTAAACTCTTGGGGGTTAGGCCACCAGGACAGGTAATCTCCTGTCCAGGTTGTCAAATCATTCTCCTCAAAGGGAACAACGTTGTATTCATACTTGTCCTTTTCTACTCTAAAAAACCTGAAATGATTAGCATCAACAGGGGCATTTTCACAAGCTATTAAATTCTGATATGGATATATTGGCCCATTGGTCTCATCAAAATTGTTTTGGTTAGGCTTTGCCAAGTTGATTTTGAAGGCAGTTTTCTTTAATGCTGGATCATCATGGTCTGAACGCTGGTAGTCTATTTTATCTAGATAGGGCTGAGAGACTCCAATGATGTTTGGATTCATCTTTGGGGAGGAAGGAGCTGCCTCTAGTTCCTCCCCACCCAGCATTGCTGTGACATAAGCTGTGTAAGCATCAGGCCTCTGGGCATCACAGAAAGCTGGTAAACAGGCCCCATTAGGTCCTGTTATGACACTGTCAAAGCGGCCCCATGCCCTGGGATTAGAAGAATAACCAGGCTTGGGCTCCAAGTTTATCAAGCTAATCACGACACCCTCCAGCTGTTCAGTAGGTAGGAACTTGTCACTCATGTAGGCACGAACTTTGACATAGCAGCGTCTATTTTCAGGCACGTCTAAATTGAAAAGTCTGCGTTCTCTGATTTCCATGTTGCCTATGAGGAATGTGCGCTCCTCGCGCTTGCTCCTTCCATGACCACCAGTAGTTGTTGTGCTGTAAGAAAAGTCGCTCTCCTCTTCCCAGACTCCTGTGTCGGGATTTAAAGACCACAGTTTCATCTGGGGAATGTGTTCTTGCATTTTGACGTGCTGTGTGTCAAGGAGGACTTGGACAGCGCCAGCTCCAAGTACCTCCTTGTTGGACTCATCTCTGAAGTCTACAGAGAACATGCCATAGGTCCTTAAAGGAAGCATGTCACCTTCATCATCCACAAAGTTAAGGTCGCCAGGGGCAGCTGCTGCAGTAGTGATGTTTCTTGGGTCAATGAATGTGACACTGGCTTTGACAGTTCCTTCGTAGATTTCTCCATTGTCCTTATGAAAAGAGTTAGGAGGAATAACCAACTGCCCTATGGGGTCTTCATCTTTAATTTCTCCAAGGTCAATAAAATTGGTCTCTCCTGCATTGATATCAATTGGTGTTTGTTTTCTCATCACTTTCACATCGTGGTAAATAGATCCACTTTTCTTGTCAAAGATGAACACCTTGGGCGTGTCAATAAACTTTTGACTAGGATCAACAAAATTTACAACTAATCTCTGTGTGTCAGGGGTGATTCTTAATGTGAAGCCTCCTTGGTATCCAGTGGTACCCACTCTCTCTTTACCAATGTAGATGTGCCCAAAACGCAGAGGCTCATTATTGTCAGCTGTGACTACTCGACCACGAACCAGCACAGTTGGCTGCACACACTTCTGACAACCACACTGTATCACAGCACGGATGGGGAGGCTGTAGCTACCACAGTCAATAATTCTGCTTTCCATATTTTTAACGCCACAACAGAATCCAGCTCCATCTCTGCAGCCCATATCAAAATCTAGAGAACCAGCACATTTGTTGTGAGGACAGCGGCCAGCATTGTAGTACTTGGAGTCAGTCCCGGGTTGAACACAGTCTGTGGGTAGCCTGATGAGATGTGTTTCAGGGGTAGAATTGCATGCTGGTGCTCCTTTGTCTGTGAAATAGACAATAAATGACATTAAGCTTGTGTTCTTTCATCATCATGAAAGAAATATTGCCATAAATTTTAAGTTGACTGCTGTGTAATGTGACTTTGATGGTGTTTCGGAAGTAAATGCAGAGTTAACATATTAAAAACAGGCCTGTTCATGTTCTATTTGCTTTGCTGTATCTGCTCTTGAAAGTTTGTCAAATATACAATCTAGCATTAAAATAAAATTGCTGGTTTGAGGGTAATTGCATATTGATTTATAAGCATAATGTGGAACAGGTATAGTGAATAGTTAGACCTTGCTGGTGGAATATATAAAAATATTTATACCTTTATTTTTCACACATGGATGCTCACATTATAAACACAGTACACACAAACGCCCAAGGTCTGCATGACCTGAAAGTGCATTTAAGTGGCCAAGTTGGATTGTGAAATATGCATAAAATGGTAATTAGACTTCAAGCTTAAGAAAAGGTTTCTTCACCAACCATCCAACTGGGAGCTGGAAGGAACGACCAATTGTTCAACAACCCACTGGCAGCATAATTATTATGCATAATATCATGGTTGTTTGTAGTTAAGTATCCCTGTCAAGCTCACCATCTCCCACATAAGTCAATAACTGCAAACACATGAAGCAGTTTGATTTGTAGATTGCTGTATTGCTTTGCAAGTTTCCTTTGATCATGAATTATATAACATATAACCTCCTGAACAGTTGTAAACATATTGTGTTATTCAAATTAAACTTCTGCATTGTGTGAAAGGGGAAAAGAAACTATTGGGATGAAGGCATGTTTATCATCCCGCTCTGAGGTGCAGGTGTTGTTCTGCACACATAAAGTGTCTCCAGCCATAATGACTTTTGGAGTACAGGGATTTGTCTGTTGCCTAGAATTGATTGCTTTAGCACTGTTCCATGAAAAGCCTGTTTGTTAATCTGTGTCTTAACTAACAAGCACCTGGAGAATATAAGCTGTGTATGTGGGGTTCTCCCACATGGATGTGGAAAGACATATTTGTCTGAGTCTGAGAGAGAAAAGAAACATAATTTATTGACAATCTTGGGTTTCATCTCAACACTGGGTGTTCTGGAAAAATTGGGTTTGAGGTTTTACAGTGTCCAGAGCCCTCTCACACAATAAAGAATCCCTGTTTAGAAAGCTGTAGTTTCAACCAATGTAAACACAATAAAAACCTATTCCTCCAGGCTCTGCCAGATCGTAAGACTGATATTTTTCATTTTCCCATGTTGGTTTTTTTAATGAAAGATAGTTTATTAACTGACTTTCTCCTCTCTTTCAGTTGTAAGCCACTGTGGTTTTGTTTGATTCCTCTTAATGCGTAGACATGGCTCATGGATGACTTGGTTTGAGCTCAGCACTGACATTCCTCTTTAACTGTGTATTCAATCTCTGAGGCAGCTGCTCTTTATACAGTAGAGTTGCGGTTGTTTGCTTTTTGTCAGTGGTTATACTTGAACCAGTGCAAGACATTGACTAAATACGTCATTGTCAAATGCACTGGGGTGGTAGCCATCCTGAGCTATAATCCCTGTGTGCCGCTTTCTATCATCATAGCAAATTATTTCTTCTCAGTCTGATGAAGATGAATTACATTTTACCAGAACTTTACTATTTTTACTTAAAGAACAACCTTGAAACAGAAAAAACACTGGTATTCAGTACTCTGCATGCAGTACATGTAAATACACTATATAACTTTTTCCAAGGGTCACATATCTGTCATTCTCTTAGCAGGACTACATAAATACTACTAGTCTGCATTTCATAAACTTGGTGCGGAGGTGGCGCATGGGCAAGGGAAAAAACCTATTGGTGCCAATCGAGATCAGTATCTTCACTTACAAAAAAACTAAATGGGGCATTAGCTCTGGCAGAGGAAGTGGTTTCTTTGTTTCTGCCATTCTTGTTTGGTGCTACACATACCAATTACAGTAAGGAAGGCGGGGGAGGACTTGATGCTTCCTGCAGGGCTGCTGGCTTTACAGTAATACTGTCCCGACTGCTCTGGCTTCAGATCTCGCAGTACAAGGTCCTCTTCATACTTGTATACCTTCCTGTCCAGCAGAGTCCCATTGTGATACCTTGATAAACAGACACAAAGAAGGAAACAGAGAGAGTGATTTGTTCTTCACTTTACTTTTTTACATTATTGTGGAATGTTTATTGAACTTTAATCAGCTAAGCAATTATATTTAAAATTATATCTAAAATGTTAGCAAATATACCACCAGTTATACTTATTTTGATGATTTCTGCTAACAATGACTGTACAATGACTTTCATAGGAAGATTTATCCGATGACTTCAGCTTATAGAGCTTATGTTTTAGTTTTATAACCTGTAACTTAAAAACTATGCATTTCATAAGTGTAGGAAGGACTGTAACTATTTTTTGAGTGTTATTCTATGAGAGTGTGCCAACAATGATGTTCATCTCACCAGTAGTATTTGTCAGGTGTTGGTGATCCTGCTGCCTTGCAGCACAACAGCACCCGTCCTCCCTCGTAACGCACTTTATCCTCTGGGTGCTTCACAATGTACGGCTTTTCTGTGGAAAGCAGAAAGGAGCAAATCATCAAGACTTTACTCTGATTGTTGTGAATGGTGCCGCAGGTCATAGAGAGCTCATAAAATTCAAATATTACACTTTATTCGCCCGTCGGTCTCTGAGCTTATGAAAAATGATTGTTGAGGGAATTGCCTTTTCGAAAGCAGCTCAAGTCTATTTTTATTTGGTTTCCATGCAACCAAGTCACTGCTCAAGGCTATGTAAAGTCTCACAATAGTCCAGACTGTTTATGTTGTAGAGCTGTCAATTTCCTGTTTTCAGTCGTCTGAGAATATGATTGAAGGATTTGTAGACTATGTGGAATAATAATAATGCTAGTCTTGTAATAATACCTATTTTAAGAACAATCCAAAAATATGTAATCACTTTTCTTTCATTTATCTGCACTTACCAGCTGATCTAAGAATAGCCCGGACCCAGGACATGCCTGTAGTGTTACTGGAAGTGGACACAGTGATAGGGGCAAACTTCTCCTTCCTGATGGTGATTAAAGTTGGGCTGGAAGAGCAGATTCCTAGGAGCTTAAAGTGACCCATAGCATCTGTACGGGCACGGATGACCTTGGGATGGCTGGCTAGTGACACAAAGGCTCCTGCCACAGGGACACCAGTCACACTGTGGATATCACCATGTAAGATGTGGCCTTTGCACACGCAGTGACTGCAGTCTTCACTGGGATGGCCTTCAGTGCACACATACTGGCATTTGGCTTTTGTAAAGAAAGCATTGAGATTTTAGCAGATACTGATCGAGACACCAAAGTAAAGAAATGCCTCACTACAGCTAAATGCAATGTGGCTTTGCATACCTGGGCATGGAGTCTTTCCACATTTCTGGATTTCAACAGGCCGTCCCACACACTGCACTGTCGCAGAAGTCCTTACGCAGGTCCTTCTTCTAATCCTGCGACCTCCACCACAGGTCACTGAACATGACCCCCAGCCACCCCATGGACTCCATTTAGCTACAAAAAGACACAACGGAAGGGAGTTTCAATGAATCATTCTATCAAATGGATTGTTAACTCCCTTGTGCTGCACTATAGGATTTCTAAAGGATTTAGCTGCATTTAGAACTTTACTGAAACAGCTTCAATCAATAAGACTGCTGTGGAGACGGCTGCCTGAAACCACACAGCAGCAAATGGCACATGGGCATTTAGAATGTCAAGTCTTTACAAAACTAAAGATTTTAATTGAACAGTTTCACTTACACTTATAACTGTATTCATAAGGATGAGGAATACAATATTTTATTCAAAAGCCTACTGAATGGTTTAAAAAGAATGTTTTGGGAAATTCACCAATAAAAAGGGGCATTATGAATCACTTTGTTGATTAAAATATTTTATGTGTAGTTCAAAGACCATATTCTCTACACTAGATTAGGGTCCTGTCCGAAATTTGGTGGTGATAGATTTTTGGCTGTTACCTGTACATGGTGGGGTGGTGCACTCTCTTCTCTCTGAATGGTGCCCCTGACATGCTGGCACCAACAGCAGAGGCATGGGCTGTGCGCTCACACATTTCCTCCGGCGGACTTGGACACCCACGTCATGACAAACTGTGGTTGAACAGGGGCCCCACTCACTCCACTCAGTCCAATAGCTCTGCACTAAAAACATATTACAGAGGACAGAGGGACATTTTAATCTTGATGTAGCTATGCACCAATGTTTACAATGTTTAATATTTGTTTAGTTTTTGTAGTGTTTTGGCTAAATATTCATATCTGTGAAGAAAAAGCTTCCGCAGCCCTGGGCTGCTGTAATCTGCTCTACCTGGGGGGCACTGGAAGCGAACATGGTAGTTAGAACAAACGCGACCATGTGGCTGTTCCTTGTTGATGCACCAGAATCCCTTCTCCAGACTTGAATGAACCACTTCCCCAGTTTCTGCCGCTGCCACCCAGTCTGTAGTACGAGCCTCCATGGCTGTAGGCCGTGCACAAACTCTCTCTCTGTAATAGAAACGAATTGCCTCCAGGCGCTCATAGTCTCCATTTCCCCCAGGATGGTCAATGTTGAACCAAGATGTCCATTCAGTCACGCCTGGAGGCACATGAAGGGAAGACGTGGATGAAAACCACGAAGATAGAACATTAGAAAAAAATAATAATTGTGGTATGGAGGTTGGAGCTAGTTTTACATGGGGGGACACTGTTAAGAATTAAGAAAGACTTGAACAGCAGGGATGGGTTACAAGCTTTCAGAGGTCTGCAACTATCATCTGAAACTGACTTCATATACTCCAGGGAGCTTTGTATTGTTGAGGATCTTTCCATGCCCCCTGGCTTGAGTCATGAGGCATTCTGTTTAGTTTTCCATCTGTGGCATGTTCTGAAACCTGAACAATTTCCTACTGAGAAACATGGGGAATTACAAATAAAAGGAACCCATTAGCCACATGTGATAGATTGTTTTCCTTTTAAAGAAAAGCACTGCTTTACTCCCAAACAATAATGTCCACCAAGAATTGATTATGTGTTACAGACAGCTGTTTCTGTATAGTCAAAAATTGTTGTTTATTGAAAGCTTAATGCTCTCAAACTTTGAAGAAAATGCTGCTAATTGTATTAATGTTGTGGTTTAAAGCTGTTCACATCACGGAAAGCTGACTGAGGCAAGCGATCCTCCCAGTTATGCTAACAGTGAATGATTAGAAAGCAGCTTTGTCATACATCTTTTGTACAGAAAGGTCTTTTAGTGTTACACCTCTATCTGTTCTTAATAACTGCTGAAAAAACTGTGATATTATTCCACTGAGCTGCAAGATAACCTCATCCACATAAGTAATTATAGTTTTAAAAACTCCCACTCTTTGTTTTACTTCACTGATCAGAAACACAGTTTCCATAACAACAGGCCTTTAGGGGAACAAACAGGAATTATTATGGTGCACGGAGTGATTTTTATTTAGCTTTGGGTCCAGACTTGAGCCCTGTCTTTATTTGCTTCTATTATTCCATTGATAAAAGTATCTGTAATTAAGTATTTTTGTAATTAACTATTATTACTACTGTAGCCAAGGATGTCTAGACAGCATCGCTGGATGACTTAGACGAAGTTAAAAGGAGCATCTTTTTTCTATTATTTCCGAGCAGATGTGTTCTTAAAAGCAATGGACACCACACAAAGACAAAACACACTGCGTCTAAAATTATGTCTCGGCCTCATGCCTTGGAGTTTAAAGTTTACTGAGTTATGAGTCTGCAAAGGAGTAAAATCTCTGAGGTAACATCTTTATCAGGCGCTAAAGGATTTACCTTGAGTCTTTAAAGTTTTAGTTACAGCCATTAGTAAGGCTGCTAAATCGGCAAGTCAAATAGCAATAACGAGCGTACTGATAGTTTTATAATACTGGCCGGAATCTGCCTGCACTTTTGCTTTCAGCTGATATTTAAACTCTCACGGTTTGAAAATGTTTGCCAAAGATTTAGCTCTCAATCTCCCGCCGGTACCTGTTGTCTGTGAGTCAGCGTACATGTTGAAGGCCACTCTCCGTCTCTTGTCTGAATGACTCTCAGTTCTCAGTGATTCTGCGTACACAAGAAAACAGCTGGTTATAGAGCGAGCTTACACTTTTTGTCCTTGAGAAACTTTAAGAAGAAAGAAAAGAAATTCTAGAAGTCATGTGTTGGAGATGAGAGTGTGTTACCTTTTTGAAAATATGTATACTTGTGCTTGCTTAAATTACACTACTAATAAAATCAAGTTTTCAATGTGTGTGCGTTTTGAACAGCTGCTGAGATTTACTCCAATTTTATATGGACACGTGCACGTTTTGCTCTTTCTTCGAGGCAAGGAGACTTTCTGCTTAAATGACAACAAACTGAAGATTTATTCCCTTTTCTTTTTCTCCGATGTAAGCTTTCATCAGTCTCTATCCATCACTCTTCTTTTTTCCTATATTTTCCCTTTCCCTCCTCTCTGTCTTCTCTTTTATCATAGCTGTTCTTCAGCAGCTGCACTCTCTAATCCCTCCATCTATCATCTCCCCCAGAAATCTTTGTCATACATCTTTTCATTCTTCAGTCCTTCTTGCCCTCCTCTGTCCTCCCTTCTCCTCTTGATCCATCATTAAGCACCCACTGTTGAGGATGCTAATGAACCTTCAGTTGAGAAAATCTGAACCTGCAGACTCATCTGATATTCTGTGCAGAAGCTTTCTGTTCACCTCTTTCTCTTACTCAAACACATGCAGCAATTTCATGCCAATTGGTTTTATTTGAAGGACATATGACTGTAAAATATGTATTGAACACAAACTGCATGCCTATATCACTAAATAAGTCTTACACCATCTTCTTTTAAGCCCGTGTGTTCATACACACAGCAGTAGATGTAAGCAGTAAGCAAATACTGACCTTTTAGAAAAAGAACAATATTAAAGCTGGCATTCGTGTAATTTTTTTCCCTTTGATTTATTAAGCATGCACCGTACATTTTCACGCATGCTTTGATGTGCAATGATTAATTTTCCTGCTGTACAAATTTTTTTATGTTTTGAAAAGCGTCAGTTGTTTGCTTGACATTTCTTCTTTCGCTTGAAACTCTGGGAAGAAATGTGAAATGTGGCCATGCGGAAAAAATAAATGTCAGTCTGTGACAGAAACAAAAAGTGGCTTATGTCGCTTCAGTGTGCGTGTGTAATATGTGCAAGCGCTTAGAACTGTGGGAAAGACGCTGCTGAGTTTACGAGCAGAGACGCCCAGCACAGAGACCAGTATCAATCCCAGTCCCCGCTGGTTTTACAGCTCACTTCAAGTCTTTAGTTTCATGCCAGCACATTTCTTTTCAAGCCCTGATGGCTTTTGATAGATTTACCAAAAGAAGGATAACAGTTCAACAGAACACACATCAACTTCACATTTTAGGGTAACGTAGACTGTCAGCTGACCTTCATGGTTGTTGATTTTTTTTATGCCCTTGGCTTTAAAAACCATTGATATTTTTCCAGATCAGCTTTGTCTCTCTGATACCCTGGAATGACTTATAAACAGAAGCAAATGCTTTCACACTGATCTGGTGAGCAGATGTGGCTCTTCCTGCAGATTTAGTTTAGTAAATCAGTTCAAATAGTTTTTTCACAATTTTTTTTGTCTCCCGAGCAGGTAAAGCAGTTTTTCTCAGTCACAATGATGTTCACAAATCATCAACACATCCCAGAAACAACATCAGAGATCTCTGTCCAGAAGCGCAGTCCTGGGAACAACTAAGATACTGCGCAGGACCATCAAGCTCCCAGGCCTCTGGTAGAGGACCCGAGCTTGAAGGATAGACCGCCCACAGGGGCAGGAAGGGATTTATTTTTTAATTTATTTTTTTATGTGTGTGTGTGTGTGCACAAAGAAGCCTTTTGTTTCTTTTATTAAAAATGAATTAAAACTCCTGTGGCTAATTAATAATGCTCCCCATCCTGAAGCGCATGTTATTTCCAAGAAGTTCCAAAACACTATTTCGGCTCCTGTTACATAACATTTTTCTTTCCTTTTCACACCAGAGCAAAGGGAATTCACAGCAGAACCGCAGGATTATCATTTCAAGATGTCTGATAATGATGAAAATGAAATGGCAAACAATTCGGTGGATTTTATAGGGTGACTAATGGTTTTAGAAAGCAGACAGAGGAAACCCAGATTAGCTACAGAAGAAGGCAAATGTTGGGGTAGTGACCTTAGTAATGGCTGGGATGAACTGGCTTGGCTCCCACAGCGCACTCAAAGCTTATTGTGCTTCTGAGGGACGTGTTAACACTTTATGAATTTTAAATGCTAGGGGATTTTATTGGGGCACTGCTTCATGCGGCTGGTATGTGAGCGAATTTACCTCATCAAGAGGCAAGTAACACACGTTTTTCAAGCCAACGGGAGCAAAGTTAGAACTTATTATTTCCTTTTTACGCTTTAGGAAAATACACCCTAAAGGGACTGACTGGTGCACTATACCTTGTTCATGTGCTCCTTGTGGGTTTGGTTTTGTGAACAGAAATGTCTTTACGCTTTGACTTTTTGCAGCTGCTGTTACACAACCCAAACGTTGTGTATGTTGCTTCTGATTTTCTGATTTAACGGCCCATTTGGCGCTTGTCAAATCACCGCTGAACAATAAACTTCTTTTATGACATGACATGTTGTGGTTTAGCTTTGTTTAGATCGCATGGTTAAGTTTAGGAAAGAGATGCAGTTTGGTGGAAACGTGAGGCTGTCCTGTTAGAAACAACTGCATTAGTCATTTCAAAATGAAATATGTTTACATTCAAGTGCCAGCAGTTTTAGCCATGCTCACTGTGACCCTCATAAACCTTGGACAAACCTTGGACAAGGTAACAAGATAGCTGCACTGGTGCATTCGAACAAATCTGCATCCTTTTCCACATATAGCAACATGGTAAGTTCCTGAATACCAAGCAATGTCACTTATATGTCTGAAACATAGTTACTGGATTACTTTTCATCTACCGCTGCATTCATTGTCCTCTTTATCCACCATAGGTCTGTTGTGACAACTGCAAGTCTTATTTTAGAGAACTAGCTTTGGGTTCAATGATTTACGTCACAGTGGTTCATTCTGAAATACAGCTGGTTCACTTACAGCCTGGCTGCACAAAGGCAAATCTACTATTAATAAGCCCTGGTGCCTTTGTGAAAGACAGCCTTGCTCTCCTTCACTTTCTGAGTGAGAAATTTCTGCCTTAGCCAAAATCTAATAAAAAAGCTGCTGAAGAGTGGAACTGTGGAGAAAATGGAGGACCTTATGAAGTTGCACCCAACACGATTTCACTCATATTAGGGAGGTATGGTTGTGCCAGATGCAGGCTGGCAGACAGATGAGGCTTAAGTAAAAGGTCTGGATCCTGTTTATTTATAATATTCCAGATCCCTACAAGAAGGAGAAGATGTGAAAACACCAGCATGCTTCCTCGTGTTACATAACCTACTAGACAAAGCAAAGTTCGCTCAAAGAATGGGGTTATGCTTTATTTGTTGATGTTGCTCGTGCTCGGGCTCAGGAGTGTGTGCGACAGCAGCTGCCACAGGAGTCCTCGAATTAAGTTAAAAACAGAGGCATTCCATCCATGAACTGTGTATGTATTGTGTGTGGGGGCCTGTGTATGTGATGATCCGTTTGCCATGTCATCTGGAAGTTGTTTATGCGTTTGGCTAGCTCCTTAGCTGAGGTGTGTGTGGTTTCAGAAAAGTCTGCTCTTTCTCTCAGTGCCTATCACTCTCTCTTTACCCCAAAGTTTCTTCTTCTTCTTCTCAAAAGCCTCTCAAAACTTATAAACATCTGTAGCTCCTTAAAATCAGCAGTTTTATCCGTGACATTAACTAATGGTGGAAACCAACCACATGATTTAAGGATTTACAAAAGTATAACAGAGGATTTGTGTATTTAAAGGAAGGTATTTGTGGAACACCGCATTGTTTCCTTGATTCTATTAAAAACAGTTCGTCAGTGTTGAATTTCTCAAGAAAAAATATCTGGAGGTTGAACTTCTCCACCTGTTCACAGGTACTGAGCCAGAAGCTGAAAATGTAAAGCAGCTGATTACTCCTGCAACAAATAATTTCTTGGCATCTCTTCTTGTGTCTGTACACATGAGTAGAAAAGAAAAGCACTGAAAGATGTGATTGTGGCTTGCAGCATGTCACTAATGGGAGTTTGCGCCTTTTCGTTTGATCCTATGTAATCTCTGTGTCAGTCATTAAAGTCAGCTGGCCAGACAGCTCTGTGCTTTATAGCAGACAGTGGTCAGCATCTGGAGAACTACCCCTCCGTCTGACTAACAGCCCTCCAGCTACTCACCAACTATTTTGGCTTTGCCTGAAATTATGCAGAGAAGAGAAGAGAAGAGAAGAGAAGAGAAGAGAAGAGAAGAGAAGAGAAGAGAAGAGAAGAGAAGAGAAAGATTTACACCCAAAGGTGGTAATACCACTGTTTCCCCCTCTAAGTTACAGTGGGCATTCAGCAGCAACTGCCAACTTTAAATAGAAAAACAGCTTGTAAACCTCTAGCTCTAAGGTGTGTGGTGACTGAGAAACAAGGCGAGGAGAGAATGTTTGATGGAGTAGGACAGGGAGAAGTAGGTGGAGGAGGGAGTGTGATTGAGGGAGAGACAGAAGGGAGAAAGGTGGGGAAAGTATTAGTGGGGAAATACCTGAGGGAGACAGATTAGAAACAAAAGGCGAGCAGATGAAGACGAGCGGACAGATGGAGACACACAGTCGTTACTTAAGCAGTCAATTGAATTCAGTTATGAGGGCTGAACTGGTCATCAAAAGTGAAAAGGAAAGAGTGAAATGCTGGCCAGTGTGACGGTGGAAAAAAGAGGGCAGTAAAGTAATTTTACCTGTGCTCCTATTCCTCTTTTTTATTCCATTTTGTCATTAAGCCGAGCACAAACCAAGCAGGTGGAAAAGTGGGCCACTGGGTTTGTGATTATTGCACCTTGTTTCCAAGGTGACTGCGTTTATATCTTTAGGGACTGCTCCCAATGTTAGAGGGTGAAATAAGGACAAAAATGCACCACCTTACTGCAAGATGTGGATGTACTGCTAAAGGAGCGTGGCATGAGGCGTTAAAATTTTACGATCCATTTTAAGGTTGGAGTGTTCTGTTCAGTCAGAGTCAGTATGAATCACCATTTATACATACACTTTCACTGGTCTCTAATCTTTTGATATATACTCATCAGTGAATGGCACAAAGACGTTTACAGTTCAGAGGCTTCAGAGCCCAACAAGACATGGAGACTATTAAGGTGTATTCACACTCATTTGCTTTTATGAACTGCCAGCTCCTTCACTTTGGAAAAAAAGAGAGAAAAACCTAATGTGAAGCAGCTGTAACGTGAACAGAAAGTGACAGCTCTGGAAAAAGTGCTGCTACTGGTGTCATTCAGGAAGAATGGCAAACTTTCAGTGGATGATAAGAGTGAAGTTTGCTGGGAAGAACTTCTGATCTCATCTGGAAGAAACTGTGTTGTGCTAATGTCTGCAGATAACCAACACTTAACCAGCATTAAAAACTGGGAGCTACATTAGAAAAATAGTGCAAAAAAAGAGCTGTAATTTCAAACTGGATCTTGGTCAAATAATAAAAGCTGGACACAATTTTCATAAAGCAGGCCTTCCGTTTGCTGATAGTGGCGGCTACTGTGCTGGGGTTTTCATAATCACGAAATTGTTGTTGTTTTGTGATTAAACGACACTGCAGGGACAGTTTTCACGACCTCTTCTCCTTAACACCCCACTCCATCTCCATCCATCTCCTTTGTGTTATTAAAAGTGCTGGAGAAACATGCATATGGCTTTAGATTCGAGATTTCAAGATAAAGAGGTAATAAGGCAGTCTTATCGCACATTTCCATCGCTTCAAAGGATGTTACTTTGACTTAGTTTTACATTGCCAGAGACTTATTATACCCATAAAAAGTATTTCTACTTTCCTAAACCTAACCTCAAACCACATCTTCTTTCTCAACATTTTGTGATTTACAATACGGACTTTATGACTTCACATCCCCAGAAGGGAGTAGGCTGACTTTGAACACAGATTAATGTCCCTACAACGTAAGTAATCCAAGTACACACACACTAATCATGCACTACTCTTATCATATGAGCTCATCTTCAGACATTTGTCTAAATTCTTTCAACATCCTGCTCTGACATCCTTAGGGAAATGCCGTCAACTTGGGAAACTCTACAGTTACTGTCAGTTGTGCGGCACATGTGTTAATACTCATAAACTGGCCCTCTTTCTTGTGTGATTATGACAAGAGAACTGAAAATTGCTCAAGGTTCATTTTCAACATTTGCAGTTTCACGAGCATCATTTTGTTGGCAAATCTGTAGTTACAACAATTTTTTGGGATTGTGTCATTCTGACATGATAATAATATATTAGCAGTTCAATCATCAATCTTCACCTACCTTGGCTCAGAGCCACCGAGGCCAGGAAAGACAGCAGCAGCGCCACTTTATTTAATCCCAACATTGTGCTGGCGATTGTCTACAGCATCGATATGAACTAATTCAGCTCTCAGCTGAGCGTAGCTACTTCAGGTCCTCAGGTGTGACTGAGGCTGCTGTTTAGGCAGACTCTTGCCTCTGCTCCTTCGTGTGAGTTGAGTTGCTGAGCTGGAGACAGGAGCTCAGCCGTTTTTAAAAGAAGGGGCATCGGGACTGCACACCAATCCAGCCCCTCTCTCCTCACCATTGGCCAGTGAAATGCAACATCTGGGTCCCCCATATCATGGTCCAAAAAAAGGTAAGGGTATGGTGGGGGGAAGAGAGGGGAAGGAGCACACACACACACACAGGGAAAGAGAAGGCAAATGTGTAAATGTGTCTGTGGTTACTGAAAGTAAGAGGGTGCTTTCCTGTTCTTCTTAGCTTTTTTTTCACTATTTGTGGCTTATTTAAAGCATTACTTGCATTTGTTTAACTCAAGAGTTACATTGATTTGTAACCCCCCTCCACCCTATTGCACCAGCGAATACATATTTAGCAACACAACAGGTGTGTGGCTTCACGTGTGTGTTTCCATCTTTAAATCTCTATTCTAGTTTCTACGTGTGTCTTGTCAAGCAAAGAATTTTAGAACTTTAATTCCGGATGATTGAAAACTCTATTTTTATTTTTTCTCTTGCTTTTTTTAAAAGGCATTTAAAATATGAACGTCTAGCTGACACAATACATTTTCTTGTGATTTGCGATAATAATTCAAGACTGTGTTTATAAATAAGAGATGACAGTTATAATCATCTTCTGTAAATTGTCATGTCCTTCGCTGGCCCCCCTCCCAATCTGTGTTACCTCTGTCTTACCAGCAGACACGGGACAGTGCCAGATGCTGCTCTCCCTCGGGTTCAACTTCTGGTTCAGTTTTGTAACTCTTTAGCAGTTGCTGATTGCTGGGTGATGCACTGCCAAAGAGTGGAAGTGGCGTCATATGGCATGCCATTCAGGAAAGTCCTCAGAGCGCAGACACGAGACATGCTTATGAGGTGCAATGTACTTGGGCTCATTTACAGGATGTGAAGTGTTTTATTTAGTAAAGATCCTCGTAAAAGCAATGGAAATTAAATACACTAATTAGGCTGAACTGTTTAAACATCCCACTGGGTTAAAACTTTTAAAAAGGTATTAAAATGTCTCCAGAGTCCCTGTCTGCATCTGATAAAGACTAAAGATAATTGGCTGAAAAGTAATGAGATTTATGTTTAAGTTCAATTCTGAAACCTAGAAAAAATGTGCTTTTACTGCTAATCTTATTATCAGTTACTTTTCACATTAAGAGTTTCCTGTTAAAATGATACAAAATACAATGCACTCCTAAAGAAAGCACCGGTGTTTTCTGAACCTCCTAACTGCACCAGCCACCCACCTTCACCCTTAGCTCCCTGGCAAATGAAACTGGCTAAGAGGATCGTAAGGTTTCATATGTCAGATGAGCTGTTAGCAGCTCCACCAAACAAACAAGTCCACAAAATAAATACAGATTTGTGTATCAGAACTTTGTTTTTCCTTCTTTCCTCTCTCATTAATCATCTAGTGGCCCCCCACATTTTTCTTGTGACCTGTTAGACAGGCCTGCCCCCTGGGCTGGCAACCAGTGGAGTACCAGCACCAGCTCCATCTCAGACAGCTGAAGTATGAAATACTTCTTAATGAGGTAAAGACTCATTTTCCACCATTGCATGTGGATTACAGTTCAACAAGACAATATTTAGGAAATAGATTCCCACGAGTTCTCGGTTCTGTCACGAAGAAATATTAAGAAATGCATTTTTATTCTATATTTACTCAAGCTGTTTTGTGTTGTTTTGCTTGTAGTTTACTGTTGTTTATAGTACTCATACTTATCCCTAATTTCTTTTGTTTCCAAGGAGCCAGACTTTTTTTGCAAGTTTTTAAAGTGGTCAACAGGAGATTGAGGAATTGTTCTCCAGGCTTTCTAAAGTTCTTTCAAAGTTTTTCTTTGGACATTGGCTGCTTTTTCATTCATTTTGAGTCCAGTCTTTGTACTTGAACACTTCCAGAAGAATGGTTTTTGTTTGTTAAGCCACTTAGCACTGACCTATGAATTCTTCAGGCATAACAGAGATACAAAGATAAGACTGTCTAACTGGCATAAAGCAGAAATTTTACAACACCAAAAAAAACACATTCCGAAACAGTTATTAGTCAAAACCCTGCATGTTTTGGCATGCTATGCTAAGTGCTCTTAAAATTGTGAGGAAACGAGAAGTGGGGGGCCTAAAAAAAATTGGCCAATATCTTAAAGTTGTGTCCTTAAGAAATAGGAAAAAAAATCCAGTAGGCCTAACAAAAGGCCTGAGAGATGTATAATCAGGCTACTGTTCACTAAAACATTACCAAAAATGCTTTCAGTGGAAGGGTGTCTGTGAAGAAGCTATTCTTAATAAGGCAAACAGGTACAAAAGAACTGGACTTACAATTGGTGTGATGGAGCAATGAATCCAAATTTTAAACTTTTAGTCCAAATATATGTACAGAGCCTGGCCCTTAATATTCCTGAAGCACTGTGGGATCCTCTTGACAGAGGACAAAACTAAAAGAAAAGAAAATCCACAGAAGAGCTTTGAATGCCCTTGAAGAAGCCTAAAGAATTATTCCTGAATACTAATTAATGAAATGAAAGGTTTTCCCAAGAGTTCACGCTGAGTTGTTTTATAAAGGTGGTCATACCAAAGATTGGCTTTCAAGCTCATTAGAACTGTACAAACTCTGTTTTTGCCTTATATGCTGTATTTCTGTGTTTGTTTGCACATGATTCAGTAAATCTCTACACCTATTTCACTATTTCCCTAGCATGATATATAAAGAAATGAGTTGTGACTCAATACTTTTCTACAGTACCACGTAGGTAAAGGTAAGATTTTTAAATATGTTTTGAATCTAAGAAATAGTCAATGATTCTCTCTCCTTAAAGATGATAGTTATCATCATGAAAAGGTGCTGGAGTCCTTTCAGAGGCAGATCCTTTAGTTTCTTTAATTTTTTTATGCCATAGACACTCTGGATTTATGTTTCTTATTCGTTGCTGCTCCCTAATTTTTTTATTATTATTTCTTTTTTTTTTTTTTTTGGCCTACATTTCTTACCCATGTATGATTTTATCTCGCTGACTCTTACAAACAAGTGCTAGTGTCAGTTATGGCTGTTCATTTCTCCAGGCCACTGATGACACTAAAGCTCATTATACAGCCACTTTAATGAAAAGCACAAAAGACAGAGTGGCAACAAGTCTTGTTCCCTGACAGCGATTGGACAGGCATGAAAGGGAGGGCTGCTGAGAGCCGAGACATATTTCTACAACGTTTTTCAGTTTGCCTCTGACAGATTTAATACCACGGAGCAAAAAAGAAATGAATCAACATTCCTTTTCACTGACTTTCTACACCCACCCACACATGTGCACCCACACTGGGCATTAGTATGCACTTCATACATATACACATTACTTCATTTGTAAACAGCACAGCAGTTTTAGCATCACTGAAGGCCACAACCTTGAGCTCAGTAATGAGGGATCTTCCTCTACAGCGAATTATAGCCTGATGACACCTCTTTGTGGGTTTCATTACCAAATCAAATCCAGTTTGGAATCTATAAACAGATGTAACAGTGTGTGCACACCTAAGATGCCCGGCAATAATCGCATGAGAAGTGCACATTACATAGCTTGGTGGCCTGGATGCTTTTAACAGAACAGGCAGCGTTCAAGTCTATTTTGGCAGCTATCCTGACACTGAAGGGCATTTCCTGAAGATCAAAGGTAATAAATGAAGCAAAATTACTTTAGTATGGGTATACAGTATATTAGCTAGAATACCAAGACGGAAATGTATGTTGTCTATGTTTCTTTAAAGCCATCATCATTTAGTGTTCTGGCACAAGCTGGACTTGGACTTCTTCAGCTTATAAAACATTATTATTGATGTTGGCATGTAGTTAAAAACATCATTAAAATTATTTTAGACTCCAGTTTCTGGTAAGGTAATGCATTTACCCTTACATACTGTTTATATTTCATGCCTTTGCAGTCAGTTTTGACCCTATTAAAGACATTAATCAATAAAATTAATTAAAATATATCAAGTATGGAAATAAATGTCCATACTGAATGTTGAACTACTGATTTAAAAGGTGTAAATTGCCTGTCAAACATCAATTAATAGATTAATAACTTTACATCTAAGCTAATGGCAGCTCAGATGCCTTTATAATATTTATAGCTCACAATAAATGAATTCAGATTTTTTTATTTTTACATTATTTGTTACATTGCAGGTGCCAATGCACTGTACTCATTCATTCTCTGACCTCTGTATAACCTCTGTTCCTTATGTGCAGCTTGCATTACCAAAGCTATGCTGTGGTTCTAATTCACTGTTTTGAGATTCCCCAAGGACCGTTCAAAGATCAGCAGGTGACCATGACCGTGTGGTGAGAACACAGACAGTTCTCGTGACAGTGTCAAGGTCCCGCTTGAACTTTGACATCACTGTGCTATAAAAACTACACTGAGACATGGCACATAAAATCTATCTGAATAGATATCCGTATATCAGTATAAAAATGTAAAATACTTTTGGTTTTGTGTGCTTTGGATCACTTCAGGAAAAGTCATCCAATTTCAGACTAAAAGAATGACATTTGAGGTATTTTCGCTCCTGTCAAATGAGTCAAGTTTGTCCAATATTCTCTCATAATTTTGGCTTCAATTCTTAATTTCAGAAAAAGTCCTGAGAAATACTACTAAAAAAACTTGATGTATTCACCAGCTGGTTGCAACCTTGGTCCGTTTCCTGTTGGGGTTGGGAAGCTGGCATTCACTGGGTTTCTATTAGATCTTATTTACTGAAAACAGCTGCCCACTGCAGCTGGAAACATAGTTAATGAGAACAGATCAGTAGACCTGAAAACCAAAACAATGAATCAGAATAAACCAAAAGATCACATCAAGCTGGTGTAAACGGCGAGTTGTTTGTAATTTTTCAGGTATTTTGTCATTACAAATGATTTTTTTCACATTGCATAGTTATTTGATATTGACGTTATAAAAAGTGCTGATTGGTGCAGCTTTTATCCATCTGGAGCCCTGATCGTTTCATGATTCTATTTTTTTAAGACAAGCCGTCAGTGCCATTTAAAGTGAAGAAAAGCAAAACACCAGAAATTGGACACTTCTTTGAAATTAGTTCTTTGTTTTTTATTGGACAACAAAAAGCAAATGAGGTAACTGAAACAAAGGTTATGCAAAAGTGCAGCCTGACCACACAAATCAACAACACATCTGAAAAATGTAATTACCAACCTACACCAGTGTGTCTCAGCAGCACACCTCAGTAGAAAGTCAAGCATAAGAATGAAAAAGTATCAGAACATTAAAACATTCCTTAGATTGGCACAATAGAAATCTCACCCTCCTCTGCTGAGCCTCGAGAAAGACATTTGTTTTGCAAAGTAATCAGAAAACAGTGCAATGCTACACCTTTTACAAGTAGACTGACACAAAACTCCTCATGCCATACCCTAAATAGACATGACTCAAACCACAGTTTCTATATATGAATCCTCCTACTGTAGCTCAACAGCACATCTGGCTAATGCATAGCCTGATCTACACAGCTGAGATGTCAACATTAAATCACACCGATAGTCTATAAAATACAAAACAAAAGAATAGATCAGTTGTTTCTTTTCAAAATCAGGAGTGGTCAACATGGGCTCTTGTGGTTCCACATGTTACAATTCTACGAGACAGTCTGTGCCAGGGAAGTCTGGAAGGTTAAGCTCATATTTTTTCTGGATGTCATAGGGTAGGAAGCGTCCGGCCAAGAAATGCTTCCCCGTGAAACTCGTGGCACACTTCTTTGGTGCTGTAAGTGAGATGAGAACTTCTGGGTTTATCCCATCCTGACTTCGCTCTTCTACATCCCAACCTGGAAAAAATGTGTTTAAGGAAAGGAGCTTTTCAATAACTTTGTGCCATTTTCAGCAGATAGTGTATTTGGAGTAGGATGAACTCATAGTGATCTGATTTTAGCGCAAGAGTTATTCTCCAAGTGTGCCTCTAGACTTGGAAAACTGAGAAAGCTGCCTGGAGGGTAATTTATCATCTTATTTTTTGGGCCTCAAGACTTATATCTACAGTTTATATTAACACTTACCTGAGGGCACATCCACACTAGCAATGGGAATCTTGATTTGCTTCAGGGTGACCAGAATACCAGAGTATGGCTCCTTTATGTTGGCACAGTCTGCTTCTGGGCCCAGCATGGCATCAATCACTAGGTTGTAGGCATCGTTTATAAGCTGCACCTAAACAGAAAATACCTCAGTATGAATAAAATGAGAAGCTTACTTCTTGTACACAATTCACTGGAATCACCTTCCAGTGGTTAAAGGCAAGATTAATCTGTATAGAAGTAAAACATTTACCCGTGTGGGGTTTACAGTCTGTGCAGTTGTTATTATCCGTTGTCATTCCTAGACTGACAGATAATCTCAAACCCAATGTTGTCTCAGAGGGTCCAAAATTTTCCAAAATGAAGGGTAAATGTTACGTAGAAGTGTATGAAAAGTGAAATGTGAGCAAAACTTGAAACCAATTAGCAAAAGAAAACAAAGCAAAACAAGTTAACAAAACCCACAAAGATCCCATATGGGAAACAAACCACTTGGAAACTTGTGATTTCCTCCTTTGGCAGACTTCCTCTACTACCAGAACTGTGAACATCCAGTAGTGTTGCAATCAGTGCTCGGACACTAAAGGACCTCTTTTGCATGTCTGCTACATCAATGCCGTCATTAGATTTGCAGTATTTATGAAATATTATGAAGCACAAAATCACAGCAGTGGTTAAAAAGTTTGATTTGATTTTATCATAAACCCATCTGAAAAGGTTGTTTAATAAAATGCAACCACTCATTAAACATGAGAAACAAAGATATATGGTATATAAGTAAATATACCACCGTCTTCTAAACTGCACTTTTTATTTAATAAAAGTGAACAACAGGGGAGGCTGGAGCCTTTCCCAGACAGCATTAGGCGGACAGTTTTGTATGATCTGTAATTAACCCAACCGCTATGTCTTTGGAGAACAAAACCAGAGCACCAAATGGTAACCCACAAAGGTGCAAAGAGAACTTGCAAACTCCATACAGAAAGGTCTCAGTCATATAGCAGTAAGGCAACACCACTAATCACTGCATCACTGTGTCACATCATCTCCTATTTGCTGATTAAATAAAAGTCTAGAGAACGCAGCCAATTAGGTTAACATAGCATAAAGGCTTGAAACGAGGGGAAAGTGTTAGTCTGACTCGGTCCAAAGGTTACAAAAAACAAACAACGGAGCAACCTCTATAGCTCAGTAATTAACTGACTATCTCCTGCAACCAGTAAAGACCCGAGGGAGCTAAAGGTCTCAAAAAAAGTTCAGAAATGAAAAAAGAGAGAATTATTGAAAAACTCTTTTTAAATTAAACTTTACACTCAATCTTTTCAGCAGCATAGCTAAAGTTTCTGTAAAATGTGATGTCCTGTAAAGGAATTGCTGACCTCTGTAGGGAGATAGGAGAGGAAAGGGATGTCCATCTTCTCACATTGAACTGTGAAATCCTGATGTAGACTGTGAGAGGAGCGTTTAGGGTGATAGATGGTGGGCTCATACTCCTGAACCAGATGAGGCAGCAGAGACAAAGGGCAGAAAGAAGGGGAGAAAAACATGAAAATGAAGAAAGTTAATTATGTTGGTTTCAGCCAGCACTGACATGATTCAGTGTGGATAGTGTTTCAGTACATTTAGCGTGCGGTACAACTGAAAATATTGTTGACTGGTGATCAGAAGTTGTGGTTTCTGCAGTCTGCTTTCTGAATGAATACTACCCTCAGGAAGTGGAAGCCATGTAGAGTAGAAATCCAGACCCCCGCAGTCTGAAAGGTCTGTGATGCTCAGCAGGAAGCATCTGTGATCCATGACCTTTTCATAGTCACAAACATAAATCTTAAAACCCGGGAACAGAAGTGTAGTATGTAGTGTCAGTGTCTGACCGAGTGTGTTTGTAAGTTCATCAAGTTAATCTTTTATGTTAAGCATCATAAATATACTTGGAGTGATAAGACACATGCATACGCATAATTTGAATCCAAAGAAGGAGCTGTGGATGATATACAAAAAAGACAAGAAATGTTTTGTTGGAGGTTTTTTGCTAAGATGAAGTACAAAAAAGCTAGGAATATTAATTCTGGATAGTGACATGTGTGGTATGTATTGTTCAGTCACTACTGACAATCTAATCTAATCGCTTTCAAAAGAAAGCATAATACTCCCAGGGATGGTTACAGGGTTTTTTTTGGTAGATAGTACTCCTAATTTTAATTTAAGTAATATTTTAAATTGACTTTTTATCTATAGTCAGTGGCCACTTTAATAGGTACAATTATCTGTTAACGCAAATATCCACTCAGCCAATCACGTGGCAGTGAGTCAATGCATTTATGCATGTAGGCAAGCAGACCCACTAAAGTTCAAACCAAGCATCAGAATATGGAAAATGGTGATTTAAGTGACTTTGACTGTGGCATGGTTGGTGGTGTCAGATGGGCTGCTGATCTACTAGGGATCATTTGCAGGAGATTTGCATCATGGATCTGTGGACAACAAATCTACATCAACTGTGTGATATTGTCCTGCCAAAATGGACTTTGAGGAATGTTTATCACCACCTTGTTGTTGTGCCACACACAAAAAAAAGGTAGCTCAAAAAACAAAAGGGGTCCAAACCAACACTAGCAAGGTGTACCTAATAAAGTGGCTGCTGAGTTTTTTCTTTTTTCTATTTTTAAGTTAAGATATTGGTGAATTTATTAAAATTATTAAAATAGTAGTTTCCTCGTGTGTGGAATTATCCCCTTTCTCAAAAACAAAGTCTCCTCCTGTGCCTTTTATATACCAACTGAACTATTAAATATTGATACATTTTTAGAGTGAGAATGAGTAAATTAATAAGTAAAAGTATATTTTTAAATCTGTTTTAGCTGAGGCTATCCTACAAAGGAGGTGATCTGTCAAGTTAAATACCACTTGGGGGATTTGAAATCAATCATATCAACATTATCACCGATCACTGCCATCATCACCACAGACCAGAGAACAGAGAAGAATACAATCCAGTGCCTGCATCTCTCCTGGGGTTAGCCAGCGCCACTGGGGTGGCCTTGACCTCATCAGCAGTTAGGCCATCAAAATGTGTGAAAGTAAGGGAGAGTGCAAAATGACTGTCAGTGTCATTGAGCGTGAAGAGAAATGAGCCATGAGACAGAAACAAGCACACAGCATAAAAAGGGTCTTTCTCCAGTTAATGCTCAGTTCTAACAGGGTTACACTTGCTCTCCCTGAGGGATCACGGTGTTTTGTAGTACTCTGTTTTTACATGCAGCCCATTAGCAACAAAGGAAAGAGGTCTGCAGAACACAGGACACTCAAATCTTTAAAAGGATACTTGCTATCCTCATTTCCTTACAGTTCCAGGGACCTGTTGTACAGATTGTAATGGTCATGTATGCAGCTGGTCAGCTTATTGTTAATTCTTCTTTCTTTCATTACCCCAAACCATAAAAACACCCCACCTATCTAATGATTGGCTGCCACCTGGTTCGCCTGGCTTGTGAAAAAACAACCCAGTTCTTGTAAGCCTCCTCTTAAGGCCAGACAGAGCTAAACATATAAGGAAATCTGTGGTGAGCTAACATCAGCCCACACAAGAGAAGAGGAAATCTTTGGTAAACAAGCATTCACAGCGGTCTGAGGGTTGATCTTCAGCTTGGATGGATTGCTTTAACACGCACTGACCTCATTTTGATGAACAGTAAAGACTGTAATAGGTATATATGTTAGAAGCATAACATGTCCCCTTTAATTTAAAAAAAATTTTTTTTAAAAAAAGTAGACCTGCAAAAACTTCAAAGAAATGTCTCAAATGTTACTTTGAATGTTAAATTTTACTGAACTGTAATTGCCCAGAGTTAATAAAGGTAACAAAACTGCTAAGCAAAATAGTAGTTTGCATTTTAGTTCATACTGTAACTAATGCCACAAGTTTCCATGCAGTGAATGCGTCAGAGCACATGAACTGAGCCAAACCTAACATGATGTCCACCTGTTTTAATATGAGCAGTGCACCAGAACTAATGACCACTGTAGTTGTTGTTTCTCCTCATCAAACACTGGCTTTGATCAAGGAATATTTGTGCTCTCAGGTATGTGGCAAATATGCGGAAAATATTAAAGAATCCATAACAGATTCAGACACAACCTGTTTTTGTTAACATGGCTGTCTTGGAGTGACGTGGGAAGCAAGCTGGACTATTCTCCTGCAAATGATCATTCATTTCTCTGCTCTGTCTAATCACATTCACAGCTCTGCATCAGAGTTTGTGGCTGTGCATGAGTGTCTGTGTGTGTATGTATTAAAGTGTGTGTCTCGTGTGTATACTTGCATGTCATCCTGCTGACAGGGATCACATCACACCATGAAAAACATACAGTCTTAAACCGAGAGAGCGCTTCACAGTCCAAAGAAAGTATTCAAGTTTCTCAAGTTAGAGCAAGCTCAGACAAGTGTGGTCCCAGATCAGGCTGGTGCAGTGTGCAGACTCTTTAAAAATAATAATAATAAAATTTTATTTATGCAGCACTTTTCAATACGAAGTAAATGTTTCACTTTGGGGAAAAGGGGAAAAAATATACCAGAAATTATGGACACAGAAGGTAAAAACATTAGGAAAAAAAAAGGATACACAAGCAGACATAATAATATCCCACACCCAATATACTTAAAGCAGGGAATCAATACCCAAATCCTTAAGTTAAGTTACAGAAACGTTTCTTATTCATTTCTGGAATTCCAGGGCAAACTATATCTTCTCAAAGCTAACCTCTGGCCTTGTTCTTGGCCTTGAGAAAAAAAGAGAGTGGGAGGTGAAGGAAGATAGAGCCTTCACAGAAAGCCGTTGGGCTTCTTAAATAAAGAGAACATGGTTTTAATCAGAACTATCGATGTGCTGTAAATCTAGTAAGTCAGACACATATGGTAAAGTGTATAGATGCATTCCATTCAAAGCCAAAGATCCCAAAAACACATATCCAAAATGTGTCATAGACCGGGGCTGACCACAGCACCATGTACTCAGAATAAAGGATGCTCAAAGCTGTGATCTGCAGCGGGGTCAGTGAAGATGGATAGCTCCTTGAAGAATAATTTGTAATGTCAGTCAGTATGTGGCCTAAGCTGCAGACATCATGATCATGACATCACATTGTGGCTGCGGAAGCAAGGCGCAAGACGGCTTTAACGAGAGTAACAATACAATGATATCATGACTGTCTGAGAGCTCTTGCAGGGAGGGTAATGGGATAACTGCTTGCAGCCATTTACAGGAGCTGAAATGAAATTCTGTAAAGTGCTGTGGGCCTGTATATGGGATCCCCTGTTAGTCATGATGTAATCATTTGCAAGATTAGCTTTTTGTATTGTCTGAATGGCTCAATAAGTCCCATAATGTCCCATACATGTCATGTTGTTGAATATAACTCCTGCCTTAGTGTACTTCCTAGATTACTTACAAACATGCGCAGGTGTCGGGCACACACCAGGCCAATAGAACCATTTTGATCTGGACCACAGATCACCAGCACTGTTGGCTGCTTCTTTGTTAAAGAGCCAAGAGGGTAGGCCTGGTGGAGAGACAATAAAACAAAGAGAGAGAGAGAGAGAGAGAGAGAGAGAAAGCATTAGAAATAGATTATGAGCTGATGATTGAGGGAAAGCACCGCAATAAGACGAAGTGGATAGAAGAGGTTATTGATAGAGAACAATAGCGACAGGGAGAGGAAGATAAATTCTTGGCAATATTCTTTATCATCCCTCCAACTTAGGCTTCTTATTCAGTCCAGGTTATCCGATCCTCACCTCAGCCTCTCCATCATACTCTGAGTGCCTGGGATGCCAGACGAGGGTGGAAATGGCACCGGCTCCCCTGTCTCTTGTGTCTATGAGAAAAGGTCCAATCTCATTAAAATAACTACAGTGGAAAAAATCCCAGTGTCCTCACCACGGGATGCTTCCATATATATATTTATATATAACACACTTTCTGTCTGCATCCTGGTTACAGCGAGCTGCTGGCATCTGTCTCTTTTACTGGCCGCACATTCCCTTGTAAATCACCCTGCACCTTCTTAAACGAGACAGGTATTTGCCCGCGGAACTGTCATCATGATTGGCTAATCTTCCATCTCCAACACATAGACAGAAGTGCTGTGTGACTGTGTGAGTGTGTGTTTGTGTCTGTGTGTATACACTCCCTGTCTGTGGTTTCTTTTCCCACAGATTATTCACAGCATCAAAATCAGTGCCACAATATACAGACTGTTAGCTGCTGCTAACAATGTTAGGTGGGGGTATAGAAGAGTTTCTGCATTGTGGCATTACACAGGAATTATTATTCATTGTTATAAAGGTTACAGAATGATTTCATGAACCAGAACAAGCTGAATATGAGGAACATTTGAGTTCAGGTCCTGTCCAATTAGAGCCCAATAAATGTGTGTCAGAACACAATTTGTTGGACCAGTTAGCCAAGTTTTATCACTGCCATAAATAGTTTATGACTACAGTTCATAGTAATGTTCAGATCATAACCTACAAATTACAGTCCAAGCGTTTCATAATTACAGGGCACATATAAAGTGATGTATTAATAGAACTGATAGATACTGTAAAATAAGAGTTGTATTAGAAATAGTATAGCTAATAATAAACCAATTATTACTGGGTGTAGTGATACAGTAATGACTCGACCTATTATTATTAAAAGGCAGTTCTTTAAATATATATCTGTAAAATGCTGTGTCATCTAATAATTTTACCATTACTGTACCATAATTACACCTTTATACACCATAATGTACTCATAGGCTTACCCTTTTAGAGTTTTCTCTCTACCTTGTATTTGAGAAACAATTATACCATAACTTTTTGGCTCCCTGTGAATATTTTATTGCACCCTATAATTATTTATTGTTATCATATACATATATATATATATATTAGGGGTGCAACGATACACAAAATTCACGGTTCAGTTCGGTTCGATACTTTGGTGTCACGGTTTGATATTTTTTCGATACAAAAAAATGTTCATGCTTTTTTAATTTGTCATTTATTAAAATTATAAATATATATTTTAACTCAAAAGTACAGTTTTTAAATTTAATGTTGCTGAAACAACAAAGTAATAAAAAAATAAATATCTGATCGAGAAATCCCTCATCTTTGGAAAAGAGAGTTTATTACAGAGAAATGGCTCTTTCCAAAATAAAAGCTATACTATACCCTTCTTCTGGGGTATATTCTCTTTTTTTTTTTTTTTTTTTTTTTTTTTTTTTTTGGTAAACCTGTCCCGTTTGGTTCTTTTGCCATCAGAATTATTGTCTAAAGGCGAAGAAAGATGCCCAACGGATTTACTTTACCAAATGGACCATCCCAGCCTTGCCGTAATGGTCCATTTGATTTACCTTTTATTGTTTATTTTATTTTATTTTATTTTATTTTATTTTTTTTACTTGCTAGATACGGGACAGGGGAAAAGAAAAGGGAGAAAGAAAGAGGGGGGAAAAAACAAAACAAAACAACACAAAAAAAAACAGCGGAGAAGAGGGACGGGGATAAAGGGCAAAAAACAAAAACCAACAAAATAAGCAGACAAAAAATACATATATCGATCACCTGGATCACCTGTTGAGAAAGAAAAAAGAAAACAAGCAGAAGAAAACGAGAGTAATAGAATAAACAACATCACAATGATATATGGGAATATAACACTAAATACTTAATATTAAACATTATTGTGCAGCACGTAAGATCGACAGCGCACAGTGTGCTTTGAGGTAGGAGCCAAAAAGGGTGTAGTTTGTGTGTGTGATCACCTGTGTGTACACCTGTGAGCATGAGCGCGCTTGTATTTAAAAGGTTCCTTAATGTAATGATCTGCTAGAGGGTGTGGGGGGCCACAGTCCCATCCTCCAGGGCATGAAGCAGGTATGGAGGAGATCTCAACACAGACAGCATCGTCAGAAGAAAAGTTGATAAAATAAATTAAAAATTTTGTATTGTTCAATACACATGCGTACCGAACCAAAAACACTGTATCGAACGGTTCAATATCGATACGAGTATCGTTGCACCCCTAATATAGATAGATAGATAGATAGATAGATAGATAGATAGATAGATAGATAGATAGATAGATAGATAGATAGATAGATAGATAGATAGATATTTGTAACATAACAATAAAAAACTGTCTAGTGTATAATTCAGGACGTTAATGAAAGCTCAACCTTTTTGCCATGATGGGCCTCCAAGCATTGGAGATGAACTTCAAGTAGGCCAAAATTCTTCCACTGTGCATAAAACCCGTTTAGTTCCACTTTCACTAATGTATTCCGGACAGGAGAAAGTTCAAATGGAGAGACAGGCAGTTCTCCAGATTGGATAATTGGATATAACAAGACTCAGAGTGCATTAGGTAGAGCGATGAATCCAGGAGAAGAGAGACAGCAGCCATTATCTCTATCGTAACAGCTCGACTGAGAAATCATAACACAGACTCAATGAGATGGAGGACAGGCTGTTACAGCTGCTGAGGGCCACACAGTTCATATTAACAAAAAGAAAGAAGGTAATGATTGATAGGATTAAAAGGTAGAGGAGAGCGAAGTCAGCCAGCGTCTTGTGTCTCCTTATTTAATGAGATGAACCAACCGGTATTTGTATGCAAGTTGTACTACATAGAGTTAAAATACAACTCTGCAGTTTCTCTCAGATATACCAAGAGTGTTTTAGTTTTCCTGGATCTCTGTTGTAGTTTTTGAGCCCACAACTCGGCCCTTTTCCAAGCTGCAGCAGGCAGCTATATTCAGGAAACCTACTGTTTACTACTTGCTTCGTGTCAAGTGTCAAGCAGACAAAGTTAGCTCCCACCGTATAAACTGTGTAGCGTTTATGAAGGTAAATTGTTTGTAAAAAGGGAAACCGAGCTTATACTTAAAGTGGTGGTGAGAACTACAACAGCATATGAATGCCTCCCCCAAATGGACAAAAACACAATAATCATAAATCACAGATTTTTAAATGGATTTCCTGTGTGGAACAAAACCAGCCAGCCCATAATAACTTGGCCATCCTGTGTCTTCCTCACGCTACACGACTCTCTTTTTCTGCTTGTTTTAACAAATTCACATGAGAAGGTTTAATGACATTTTTCTGTAAATGTTGAGGACCATCGGGAGGCTCAATCTTGCTTCTGGTGAAACCATTAAAGATACTCTCTTGACGGTGAGCAGCTATAAAGGGATCAGGCCAGATCAATTCAGGCAGGGTTCTTATTCATTATGAAAAATGTGTGTAATCTTACTGAGAATGCTTAATATTCTACAATATGTGATACTAAAACTTAATAAGTGAAAGAAATTAGCAAGAGAAGGGACACAAAGCATGCTGTATCATGAGGTCAGTACTGTTGATTGCATTTTTTTCATTAGTTTGGAACAAAAAATGAGGTTCTGTTAGAGCAATTTTCCCATAAATATGAAATTTCACAACTACTTTAATTATCATATTAAATCAAGCTTGCCAGTCTGACCCAACATTTGAGTGTTTCTGATGGATTTTGAATGGATTTATAGGCAGCTATGATGATAGCTGTGCTTCTTTGTTTAAATCAACTATATACTTTGGTACAAGTCTAAATAAACATCTGTAACAAATGTACATTTTAAGGTTTCGGTAAACTTTTGATACTAAACAAAGGGGCAAACTTGGAACGAAAGGTCACAAGAGTAGCTAAGCGATTTTACGACCCCCCGTCCCCCCTCCCTATGCTCACACACACACACACAAACACACACCAACTATAGAAAATATGCCTGTCTTGATTGTAATAACGTCTCTAAGGGTATACTGCTTTGAATTAAATGTAAAAGGCACATGAGCCTTCACCTCCAATCAACCTGAAACACACACACTGAGCCTGAGAAAACATTATCAGGCTCCTAAAAACACAAATATACTCACATATCCAGAAAAATATTACCTTTAATATTTGTACTAGAAGACCAAACCAAAGTCCAGGGGCTACTCCAAACTATAGCCTAGACTAATTTATTGCTGTGTGGCAACAAAAATGTCTCCTGTCTCCACTCAGGTGTTGAAAAGTCTCAGACTGATACAGAAAGAGGCACACACACACGCAGACACACACAGTCTGGACCTGGTGGCTGCTGCTGTTGGAACAGTAAAGGGATTACTTACAGAAAACCTATAATCTATCTGGCAAGGTGTAGGTGTGTGTGTGAGGAAGCATATGCCTGTTTGTGTGGTATACTTGGAAGCCAGCAGCAGTAGGCCAGCAAGGTAATCACTAAAATCAGACTGTCTGCATCTCCTTCGACTGTAATTTTCTTTAAATAGCAGTGATGTCATGTAAGCGGTAGCGTGCTGTTGGCGGCTGTGGGCAGCAGTGAGACACCCCATCCAGACCATGTTTGTCTAGTATGGCTTTGCTGTTGGGGGGCTGGTGGTGGAGGGCCAGGCACGGGGCCAGTGACAGCTAATGGTAATAGTCGGGAAGTGGATGTGGTGGGTTTAATCACACACTATGAGGGGAGAATACTAAACCTCCACCTCTGACTGATATTGCCACTCTGCCACTCAGCGTTCACTTTTCTTGTTCCCGCTTCTGTTCTTTTCTTGTTTTGAAGGGGGATATCAAAGGTGTCTCACTGAGGTAATGTTGCCTCTTGTAAGCATAATGCCCCACTTTATGAATGTGTAACTTCCTGTTAGCTGCTCTTTTGTGCTTTTGCTTGTTGTTGTTTTTTTATTTCCTTTTGTCTCTCTCTTCTTGTTTCTTTTTCTTTTCATCCTTCCTCCTGACAGCAAAGCAGGGTTTCATGTGTCTTGTAGCTCAGACTCTTATTCATCCGCCTGCTGAAGAGCCCACTGAGGAAACCAGTGTGGCATTAAACCAAGTCAGCGGTCTGGTCAAAGGGAACCACATGTGTTCCTAACAGCCCTCAACTGACACACACATACACACTCTTCGCTTGACAGAGTCCAGATCACAGCACGATGAAACTGCAGCCACACCAGAGCTGAAAAGTTGCGGTTCTGGACCGGCATGGTTTGGTAAACGGAGCAGTGCCACTGGGTGAGCTCAGGTGTTATGCCGCCCGAGGTGAGCTGCTCACATTTTTGGAAGCAAATGTCACAGAAACTTGGAACATTTCCTCCACACAGTAATCAAACATTTTCTATGAATGTTCATGCAAAATATAAAATTGTAAGAAGCACAACTGTGACTTTTTGCCCCTCGTACAATCACGAGTTTTGCTGTGATTACTGAGGCTCAGAGGGATAGAACGTGAGGAGGATGGGCTGAAATCTGTGACCTTTAGAAATGGTCTGCTGGAGAGACACACGGCGGAGGTTATTAAACTGGGTTGCTGAGGCCGCAGTCTGATGTCATTGGATGTGAGCTTTAAACTGCAGTTTTGGATTGGATTATTTTTCTCAAAAAGTTCTGTAATTGGAAAAATTTGCATGACATAGTTTTACGGAAGAAAAAAAGTGTGAATTTGAAGAAAAACTTTCTCAAAGAAAGTTTTAATTGGATTTGAGCTAATCCCTACAAAACTCTTGAGGAGAAAGAAAAAAACAGCTTTGACACTTTTAAATGGTCATTAAATGTTTGCAGTTTTGCCATTTTCACTAAAGTACAAAGAAAACACTCATATTAATTAAAAATTGAACAATAAGATTGAAATGCTAGTTATATGGAACAGATTGTAGGGATACTGCTAAAACGCAGGAAAATTCAAATACAACACAAACAAAAATTCCACAGTTAATAACCATTGCCCTGTGTTTGATCCCTCTGGTGTAATGGTCCAAAGAAATAAGTTTTTGGAAGCACAACAGCAGATTAAATGTTAATTTCACATTAAAAAGAGAACTGCAAAAACAACTGACTGGAAATATGTTTCTTGTCACCGCTTTCATTCACAGCAATAAATTAAGATAGACTGGATGGATCTGCACCCACAGAAATTTGGATGCTTAGTCTGATTGAGACGGCTGGATAGCGATAGATGGATTGGGGTTTTCCTCGTGCTGTTGTTTTGACTTATACTTCTAGTAAAGTGAAGGCAACAAGCAATGAGGGAAAAAAAGGAAGAAAAATGCAGTGTTTCAAACCTTTCAAATCTATGCTTTCTTTTGAGTGTGTGCTGACTGTGAGAGTGCTTGAGTGCATTTGCAAGTACAGCCACTGGAAGTACAAAGAATATCTTGGTGTTAGAGAAACTCATAATAACAGGCAAAAAAGCTGTGGTTGTCCTGCAGAAAGGAAGTGACCACCACATTATGTGTTCATGAGTATTAAAGTGTCAGCCATGTTCAATTTGAGACACTATCACCTGAAATTCACAGATGCAGTGTACTCATGTGTGAGTAATGAATGCATACACTAATGTAATTTACATAGCAGTTTTCTAGTCAATGAATGCACTTAAGATTATAAGTCACCATATGTTCACACAGCACTTTGTCTACAGTCAATTTAGAATTACCAGTCTGTCTCGCCCAGGCACAGGCAATGATGGTGGAGTGATGGGCTAGGCAAGTAAGTAACAAGTAGGCTATACATGCACTGAACTGAGAATTAGTTGTATATAAAAAGAGAAACAGAACAACACAGTTTATCTGAAAGATGGGAGATACACTAACCTTAGTGATGGCGAGGGCGCACGCTTGTCCCCAGATCTCTATCAGCTGCTGTTGTCCAAACCTGTAGTCCCTCAGTAGTTCTGTCTCTATAGCTGCTGCCTCCCCTTTACTGCCAGACACAAATACAGACATGCTGTAAGCAACATAAGTTCATCATCAGTAAAAGCATCTGCAGCGTGTAGGTGAGGCTGTTTAGAGAGAAGACCGTGCTAGATATGTAGCACATGTGGCATGTTGTCAGTGGTTTGCAATAAGAAATGCTTTACGTTTTATCACTTGTAGCAAATTAAGCTTAACTAGCTCAAATACATTGAAATGTGTATATTTTTTCCTCTCTTGAATCCCAGTAAGGTTGTTTTTTCTGTTTCCACTTTAGATAGTAAGTTTTGTTCTGTTTTTGTTTATTGGGGCAAATAAACCCCATGTTGAACAGAATAATTAAAAAGAGCCTGTGTGCATGTGTGCGTGTGGTGTGTGTGTGTGCTTGTGTGTTAAAATAGACTAAAAGAAGACACAGCAAAATTGGTGTATTTACATGTGTAGCCATTTAAATGGTTGTTGTATACTTACGTTGGTAACAAGTAAGAGCCTCCAGGTTTTTAAGTGTTACTCAAACAGGTGTACACGTCAGTGGTTTCTTATGAGAAAACAGCTTCTGGGAAACATGGTCATGGTCTAAACATGTGATCCATAAACAGCAGCAGCCTTTATACATTATACACATTTGTGCAGAAGTAAACACAGCTTGAGGCTGCTATGTGGTCAATATACTTGTAATCTAATGTTCACTCATGTTCTTTCGGATCTAACTGGCCATTGGCTGCTCAGTGCATGGTGACAGTGTGACTAATGTTGCCGTATTGAAGCTTCTGATGCTGCTTTTACCATAGAGCTGTGAGTGTGTGTGGGTGTGTGGGAGGGTATGTTTGTCAACAGGGCTGTGGGCAAGTGGCATGACCTGTTACTGAGAGAATGAAGACCAAGTAAAACCATTAAGTCTGTAATCTACATTTGAGATCTGAGTCTTTAAAATAGGATACATCTCTATTACTCTACAGACACCTGGTGGTCCTCTGCAGTACTGCAATTCAAAAATAAAACCAAAATTAGTGAAACATTTACTTTGAACTTTAACAGATGGATGTATTAATTGTTCCAGATTCCTGAATGTAGGAATGCTCTACAGTAGAGTACAGTAGAGGCTCCAGTTTTTGGAGGAACTAGAACGACTTAAACCATTTTAGTAATGTGATTGTAATGTGACTGACCGATGCATGTGTATGGGCATTTCTTCTCGTTACATCATTTGTGCTACTTCTCATTACATCATGTGTCGACACAAAAACACCCCACATCGGGAACATGGAAGAAAATAGACCACAGCTAACACTGACATCTACTATACTCCAAGTTTAACTATATAAATCCAGGAATCTAAATATGCATACAGATGACTAAGTTGTCCTAATGAAAAGCAAGGACAATATGCATTAAAAAAATATTTTTTCTGTATTTTTGTATCTAAACACTCAATCATTAGTATCACTGTAATGGAATTATTTTAGTGCTATTCAGCTGTAGTTCTATTCATCTTCCAGGAACAAACTCAAGCACAAGCAAGATAAAGATTATAATTGTTCTGAACGATTACAGTGAAGGCCTGTTTCTGAATCCCTGCATTCTTCCCTGATCTTGCAACAATGTGTGCGTTTTATTGATGTCTATGAAGAAAACAAGGGACACACATAAATTCCTTCTGGGTCATCTGCCTCTGTTCTCTGCGGCTTGTAGTGTGACTAATGCTAAACCTGCTTTTGTTCCATGTAGATTTTTATAAGACACAGCAGTTTGTGTGTGTGTGTGTGTGTGTGTGTGTGTGTGTGTGTGTGTGTGTGTGTGTGTGTGTGTGTGTGTGTGTGTGTGTGTGTGTGTGTGTGTGTGTGTGTAAGTCAGTGTATCCAAGTGGGGCTCCTGGCATTTACCTGTGCCAGTGGAGCGGCAGCAGCTGTCACCCATGGCTCACTTCAGGGATGTTTCCTGAGTCGCTGAGACAAGTTGATCTTTGGAAAGTTCACCTCAGTTCACAGGGTTTACTCTGTGTTTTGCTGTGCCCAAAATATTCAGAACTTCTTATGGCTTTTGTTGAGCAGAATTGATTCTGCGTGAGGATGGGCTATTCTGTGAGTTTGCCTTTAAAACAGAAATGGGAATTATCCAATCTGTGTAAAAATAGCCGTTGATGGGTGTGCGAGTGTGTGTGCGGGGAGGCTAAATCTCAGCCCAGGATTGTTGCGTTAGCGATAATAGTACCGCTGCTGAATGGGCAATTAGTATTGATCCTTAACATCACTGACAGAACAAAATGTTGTGGGTGTGCAAATCAACGACTGGTAGTTTTAGCCAGGAGGCTCTACCACAAGAGGAACAGCACACTGTGTTCAGGACTAAAGACAGATGGCTGCTTCATGCCACATACTGCATGCTCTCTCAATTACCACTTATAATCATGCTTATTAGTATTTGTTTAGCTGAAGCTAGTGAGGAAAATTTGAATGTGCAACAAGTTTTAATAGAAAAGTGCTTCTGAAGAAAAGTGCAAATATATACAAGTTGCGTTAAAACGTAAAAGAAAAAAAAAAGCAACAGCTGTGTCCATGCATGTGTGTGTGTGTGTGTGTGTGTGTGTGTGTGTGTGTGTGTGTGTGTGTGTGTGTGTGTGTGTGTGTGTGTGTGTGTGTGCGTGTGTGTCTTTGTGTGTGTGCATGTCTGTGTTGCAGAAAACAAGGCTTCATGAGTAATAGTTTCTCTTGCACCTGTAGCTACAGTCATGCAACAGCTAGGAGTCTCTCCCTGGAGGGAGAGTTAATTTCCCCATGGTGCATGAGTTGAGCGCCTGCAGTGTGCCACCCTCATTGCAGCAAAGCTTAACTATGATCACAACCTGCTTAATGAGTCTGTTTACCTTGCACACAAGATAAGACAAAATGAAACTTTAAATGGCTGCTGTGGGGAAATTGGGCCAGTGCAGCAGCAGCAAATGGCAGGAGAATATGTAGGAAAGATAAAAAAAGAATTTGAATAATAATGGACAAGTTGGAGGTCATAAAACCATCAAAAAATTTTAACACAAACATTTGAATAAATAATAATGTTTGGATAGATTTGTGGCAAGAGAAAATTACACAAAACAGAAGCAATGTTTGATGTTTGTTGAAAGAAATATTTCAATACATTAGGAGTTTAAATGTATATCATGTAGGCAGTGAATCATATACAGAAAATATTGGAATATCTGGCATGAACAGATGTTAAATATAGACAATCCAATTAAACAGTTTTGCTACAAAAACGATGAAAGTGCCAAAAGCAGCACCCGAGGATGATAAATTTGATACAGGCAAATGAAAAACTCATAAATAATATGTTCTAGTGTGGATTTTCTAGCTGTGAAGCATCCTTGAATCACATGAGAGATGACTATTCCCCTGAATATCAGAAGGGCTTCTATTTTCCCCACACTGGAAGACTGAAATAACCACATTTCACAACCCACGCCCACTCACTTTGCCTAATTTCCACCTTTCAAGAGTGATCTTCTGGCGTGATAAGGAACATGATTAAAATAATAGTGAAAGACTGTGGTTGGCATTTTACTTGCCAGGCAGAGCGGTATATCATGATACAACAATGCAGTGTTTCCCCTACTGCTGCCTTCAGGGCTTCCCGCCAAGAAGAGAAAAAAAAAAGAACTGTATTGCATTTGTTAGCTTAGGATAGGAGCAGGTCGATGTAGATGTGGTCAAGAAAACCTACTAAAGTTCAAACAGAGCATCAGAATGACGAGGTGTAACATTGTGGGGTATATTTTCTTGGCATACTTTCGGTGCTTTAGCACCATCGGACCACCATTTAAACACCACAAACTACCTGAATACTGTTGCCTATGACGGTGCACCCATATTCAGGATAACTCATCGTCACAAAGCTCAAATCAAATAATTTCCACCATGACCAGATTTCAACAGGAGAGTTGAATCATGGGCATCCAGCCAATCCAGTCAAACCTAATGTAGTAATAGCAAGAGGTGCATAACAAAGTTGCCATTGAGTGCATTGTTTATTTGTTATATTTATATAATGTTATTTTTTTCCTAATTTTTCTCCAATTGTTTCATTTCAGTGTCAAAGTATCTTCTGCTTTTTTAGTATTGTGGTCATTGCTTTCTCTTCTCCACAGCCTCTGGACACTGACCACTCCACACACAGGGAATAGAAGAGGCCACTTAAGACAGAGACACAACTTGTTGCTGTAGGTAAAACAGAAGCTTCCCCTACAATGAAGACAAGAATAGGGCTTGGTTTTGGTTTTGGTCAGCCTTTGGGGAAATTTTTTGATTTGTTGTTTTTTGATTTATGACCAGAAAATGAAACACTTCTTCCCGTATTTGGTGTTTCAATACTCAGAACCAGCATTTACTCATAAAAGTGACTGTACAACATCTCTGTTACCTGTCTCAAATTTACTGTTTTGTAATTAACTGAACTAGTAGTAGGCCGTATGTGTCAGGGGGCCATCCCGGTCCAATAATGAGCTGATAATAATTAGTCAGACTCTTGCTTGGAGGGGACAAAAAGAATAAAAAAAGCCACTGTTCATTAGTTCAGTAGCCCTCTTTTCCCTCTCTCGGTCATTATCTGTCCACCTCCTGCTAAGTCTATTACTCGACAGCTGTTAATGATACTTCAGGCCTTTCAAACACAAATAAAGTACATGAAAAAAAACATGTTGATCTGAAGAAAGGCACTCTTTTATGTCTGTTTATGTCCCCTTTACAATACCAGTCTGTGACATTTCCATTAAATTATTATCTATTTTGTTGCAAAGTTAGCAGGAGAGAGCAAATATTCAGCCAGTTCAGTTGAAGCATTTGTCTTCTGTAACTGCCCTTTTAGTCCAGTTCTGTGCAGAAGTATTGAGCCACCTCTCAGTTACTTATATTTTGCTTCCAAGGAGCCAGACTTGACTTTGTAGTTTTTAAACCTATACTGATCAACAGTTCTGCAGACTTTCTGCAATGAAATTCTTTCTTTGCTGTCCACCCACAGATGCAGATTAATATATACAATAGAAATAGAACATATAAATACAAACAGTACAAATAAATAGCTGAAGACAGAAAAGGAGACAAAATATGGAGATTTGAAACAGATGTGTGCAAAAGAGCTATAGCTTAATATGCTCGCTTAATATGTAAGATATATAGAGTTAACTTAAGCCTGGTTAGTTAATCTATGCATATGTCCCATTTTCTTGGCAAAATCTGTTGAAAAAATAACAGTGACTCAAAACATCTGCACAGTATTGTAATGGAAATTCTAACATGCTGATATTAACTGCTTTTCTAATGCCACAAGCTGATAGTTAGCACTTTTCTAATGAGGAATAAATGCAACAGAATTTCATGCAAATGACACAAGGAGACAAACTGGAATTGGGACTTGTAAATATGGCATCTTTTACTGTAATCGATCCAATATACATTTTATTTAAAGCGATAAATGCCAGTCTCAACATAGGGACTAAAAATGAAGTCAGCCTACCTCAAGTGTCAGTAGGGGGAGCATTTTGACTCAAATGTTTAATCTAGTCTGTCTTCAATTGCAAAATATCCCACATTACAAAACAAAACTTTGACCTGCTTGTGGGAGTAGAAAAAAAAGTCCGCGGTGGTAACCATAAATGTCTGCACCGATTACATTATATCCGCTACACTTGTGTGTCTTCTGCTGTATTTTCATTAGGCCCCAGTCACACAGGTGTACTTGGTGAGTGGGAGTCAAAATTGAAAAAACATGATGAAAGCAGAAATGGAAAACATGCAAAGTAAAAAAGCAACAAGCAATGGAGACAACTGGCCTTCAGAGTTTTGCCTTATCATTCCGAGAGAATTGGAAAAAAATTTGTGTGATGCATTTCATAGCGTCACTACAACTCTGCAAATATTGTAGTTGTCAAGTGCAAACTATAGTTGACTGTGACAACAAAAGCAATTTCAAGGAGATTTTTGGTGCAGCACCATATACTTTGCAATTACCGGCAACCACTTGCCAACTCGTGAGTAAACAAATATTTTTCCTCTTGCAACCTGTGATTGCCAAGGAGTCACCTATTGGTCTCTAGGCCTGTATAACTGAGGCCTTAAAGCCAACATGTCAAACTGTACATGTCAGTTGGGGAAAATTCATATCAGCATGATTCATCCTTTAGGGAACAATAATATTGTCATGGTCTCCATGCCTCCCTGGCTGACTCAGGCCACATGTTTTCTGTTTTTGTTTTTCTGCTCTCTCTCTTTCTCCCCTGTCTCTGTTCTGCCTGGGCGGAGCTCACCTCAGGGTCCCGCCTCTGGCCCACGCACCTGCCCTGATTGTCACACATGCTGCTAATCTATCTGTTATTCTGAGTACTACTTAAGATGGCAGTTCTGTGGTTCTCATCACTGGATCATTGAGTAACCTGTGTTAGTTAGCCCGGCAACCAGTATCTGAATCTGTGTGTTTTCCCTAGCCTGTTTCTGACTAAGCTACTCTTGTAAATAGATTTCCCTGGACCTCTTCCCGTTTCCCCATGTGGATCGTATGAGAGTGACTGAGTGGCGAAGTGTGTTAGAGTTGGAGCATGAGTGGCTGCGGAGGAGAATGGAGAGTTTTCTGGAGAGCATCAGTGTGTGGACTTTTCCCCTTTTCCCTCTTGCAGACCCTGGAGCCCTGAACCCCCCCTTGCACATTGTACATATTGCACTTGGTGAATAATGTAAATACATCACAATCTCTTTGCAAAAGGAGGTCTGAGCCTCAGTCTGTCTGAAGCCTGCGACAAATATCTTACAAAAATGTCTGTGCAGTTGTCTAATGAGACAGATGGAGTCTAGTCTGAGTCAAAGTACTAGGTTGCCTAATTGATGAACATTGTTATCCCTAAGTTTATGTCTTGTATGGACATATAAATGACTACAGAAGCATAAAGATACTAGTAGTGATGTATGGACCAGACGAAGGAATATCATAGAAATTCAGGTGAAATCACCAGAAATAGGCAGAGACAAAAAATGTGAAGGTGGGACTGTGTGGATGAATTTCACATTTGTTTTCTGTCACCTTCTTCTTGTAAAACTCTATCTCTCAAGTGTATTAACACATGCTCACACCATTCTGAAGAGTGGAAAACTAAATATGAACCACAAAATTAACCCAAAAAAAGCAAAAACAAAAAAACAGGATCGTTAAGACAAAAAAACACAACACTCTCTTCATGAAAAATTTTGGCAGACATTCTTCTGCTTTTAGCTGCCTACCTTCAATCTCACACCCTGGTAGCACCTTCCCTTCATTTCTGTCCATTCATCTCCAGTTTTGCCAATCTTACTTTATGCCTATCCATTTTTTTTTCTCTGCATTATCTTCCTCTGCCACTCTTGTCCTCCCTTTTTGCCGCAATCCATTTCTCTTCTTCCCTGTTGTTCTGATCGAGGTTTGGACTTCGCTGAACCAGAGTGATGCCACATGGAAAGGTGACAGAATGAAAGAAAGAGAGAGAAAAGAGCGAGAGAGGGAGGGAGAGAGAGACAGGGAGAGGGAGAGCACACACGGGAAATGACTCACCAACAGTTGATTTAATCTGTTTGGCTTTATTATTTTTTTATGTACACGCTTTTTGATCTGAGAAACGCCTTTAGAGGGAGAGTGGAGCAGGTAGATTCAGAGGTAAGTCTACTGTCATCATCCTTCATTGCAAGCATCACTTTAATCATTACTCTGAAGATAATCTCATTATAGACCCTCAGCCATGTTCCGCTAAAAGGTTTTCAGTCATAATTTTGATATCATGCTGATGGTCATCCATGCTTGTACTATGTTACAAAAAGATGACTCCCCTGCAATTATAACAAGATTATCAGTGGGCTTTCTCAGGCCTATGTCTGTATGTGTGCATCTAATTTAACATGTGTCAACTCAGGACACCTTTCATCATCAATTGCACTGCCTGCAGCATGCCTCCAGGAAGTCCCACAGCATCCAAGGAAAGTAGAGAGGGCAGAAGAGAAATGCAGCAAGGTTCACATACAAACTGTCTACATTTAAGAGAAGACAGATGTGTGACTGCTGGTAATAAAAATAAAAGAGAGAGAGAGTATATCTGAATGGATGAATATATAAATGTTTATATATGTTTATGTTTATGAATGTAGACAAAGTAGCACATGTATTTTGGTTTGATAGATGTGAAACAATAAACTCCCTCCAGCTTAAGTGACCACGTTGCAGAATAATCCAGAATAATCATAGCGAGCCAAAATCAAGCGAGCATGACTCATTAGAGGTGTCGAGTGTGTAACTCTATTCAAACTGACATGTGTATATTGCTGAAGGCATAATGATTGTGTTGTTTTATAAGTGGTCCTATAGCTTGTCCAGTTCTATATCCTGTCATATGCTTCAAAATGAAAAACAAATATAAAATTGTAATCATTCACTCTGTATAATTGGCTTGCTGGAGGGATCAGGTGCCACAGCGGTGGAAGCGTCGCTTCAACAGTCTCAGCTGGCAGATAGGAGTTGGCTCTGAGCCGCCATATGGTCCCTTTCTAACTGGCCAGCATGAGCCCGTCATGCTGCTCAATTCTTATCAAATCAGGACGCTACGATTCACTTTTTTCAAGTCTCCTTAGGCGATAATTTTGGACTTGCTGTATGTCGTGTGTCTGTGTCTGTGTGTGTGTATGAGAGAGAGAGAGAAAGACAGCCATAAAAATCACATCCATACAACTATCTCCGGTAGTATCATTCTTTTAAATCTGCCTTAATCAGTTTAGTTGTCTGCTCATGTTTCTCATATCCGGTACAACGAGACAGACATTCTTGAGATAATCTCAATCAGCGGCTCCTCCATTTGCTCTCATAACTCATTTCATCCTCCAGCAGCCATGTACCTGTAGATACAAAAGATGAACAAGGATCATATTAACCTAAAGCCACAGGTGATGGCAAGTTCATTTCGGTGTTACATTTCCTGTATGTGTGAGAGAGTGAGTGTTCTCAGGAGCTAAAAATATCCATGAGTCAAGTCTGCTTATCCCTCATTTTTAGATGTCATGTGATTGCACAAGGAGAAGGGCTTCTATCCAGATGGATGAGCACCCACCTACACACACACACACTCGTATGCATACAGGTCACACAGATATACTGAAGTACACGAGACAAACAGAGGTGCTCGCGCACCCACATACCCACAGGTTACATTATGCCATGCCCCCTCAGTGGTCTTTAATCTCTGCCTCTCCTTTAAGCCCAGTCTCTTCAGTTTGATGCCAGAGGCCATAAGGATCATAAATTATAGGGCATGCGTTGTCACATCCTGTTTCTTTCTCCTGAGACAGATCTTTGTCCTCCAGGTACTGGAGGCAGAGCAGAATGGATAACGCAATTTATAAGGCCACTGGCCAGGACACACAAGAAAGATGACCCATTTATGTTACTAAGTGATCTGAAGTTTAAAAACAACTATGTATCAGATGAATCAGTTGTCCTGAGCTGCTGGAGAAGCTGCTCTTCAGCCTGGCTGTCATGTTTGAATGCACGTACAGTTTATCTACCCATCTTTAGATTAAGCTCAAGACTTATTTTACAAAAAGTAAGCATCCATTTTGTAATGTTTCTGTGCAATACTAATGATGGTCTATACAAGGAAAAGGCGACCTAATTTTTCTCCCTCGTGGGCCCCTTATGCACAGCCCTGGTGTCATAGCAACAGAGTTACCAGAATCACTTGACTGAACATAAAGAAGAAAAAAAGGTCAGTACACCCTTTACTATAGATGCATACATTACTTTACCGACAGCATTCTATGGTTAAATTTATCATCCGCAATGCACAAGCCCTCACCACCACTGAATATGATATGGAAGCTTTAGCTTGCAGTGCTTTTTCGGGTGATTCACATATTTACTGCTTGATTTTCTGAGGTGTTTTCTAGTGGCACCTCTGAACAGGGAAACACGGTCACTACCCGTTTTGAGTCAGCTATATTCTTCAACATTTATCTATACAATATGTATGAAACTATCAGAAAAGTTGGAAAAGCTTCTGGGGTCTAAAGTATTATGGCAACATCCTGAAAGTAAGTGAAGAACAGATAAGGAAAGGTGGGGAGAGAACAGAGGCAGAGAAAGTGACACAGTATAATTAGTACAGCCACTGGCGGTATTGAAATACAAAGAAACAAGTCAGACTAATAAAAACCTGCCATGAAGAGGACAGTCTTCCTACAGCCTTCTCTGCTATATGTGGCTAAATAAACACTTTTCAGCCAGAGTGCAAGCTGAGAGGACCAGGCCTCACCAGGGCATCCTGAGAAAGTGTTTAATCAGTGTCAGCAGTCTATCTTTATGTTCCTTGTGCTGACTGGGAACTGGTAGGACTATTGAAAGCAGCCAAAAAGAAATATGTGGTTTTTCCTCTATTTCAGGTCAGTCTATAATCCCTCTAGGCCTCTGTCTGCAGCTCTAACACCCATTTAGCTCCAGATGTCACGGCTGGTTAACTACAGGACACAGAGTAACAGTGTGTGTGTGTGTGTGTGTGTGTGTGTGTGTGTGTGTGTGTGTGCGTGCGTGTGTGTGTGTGTGTGCGTGTGCGTGTGCGTGTGTGTGTGTCCAGGGGTGAATCACAGGATGATCAATAAGCAGGAAAAGAATGGAAAAATGAAAGCAGGATGTACAATTCACATAGAAAAGATGTAACTTTTAAAATATATATTTCTACAGGTTAAATTACTTTGTACATATTGTATATATAGTTTACCTATAACTGTTCCTGCAAATAGCAAAACACAACCAAGCTGCCAATTGCAAAACTATCCTGTCAAAATTTTTGATATGAAATAAGGACGTAATGTGGTCTACAAAGGTGCTGTGTGGCTAAAATCAGAAAGAAATCTAAAAAAAAACTTCAGCACAATTTTTCCCATAAATTTACTACTTCTACAGTTTACATTTTGCTGCCGGTCTTGGGGAACATGATGACATTAAAAACAAGTTTTAGTTATACAGGCTTTTTGTGAATTCCAGTTCAGGAGTATTAAGACTACATGGTCAATAGTAACCATGGCCATAAAAAAGAATGAAAATATGTGAACGCATCACCATATATATCACAGCACTGACCATATTACTGATATTAGTATAATGGTGATAGGAACCAAGTCTTCCTGGCAGGAGAGTGAACCAGCAGGACCACTCCCTCTCTGGACATGACCAATAAGATCATTATCAGTACATACCAACAGGATACAGCTGGTTTGCAATATGTATGACAAAGTGATATTTTAAGAAATCACATAATTTCATGAGTTCTTTATCATTTTGTGTATGCAAAATATATTAAAATTGAGAATCTTATGTTAATTTAATTGTAAAAGCACCTGAAAAAAGACAAATGTGACCTTCACCTTGATCACTGTGTAAATGATAACCGATATTAGGTATTGGTTATAATTTGGTTCTAGTTCTTGTAAATTGTGGATGAATGGATGAAAGACACTTTACCATTGAATTAGCTCATCGGTCCTTTGGCCAGACAATCTAAAATTGAAAAATAGTGAAATAATAATAATTCTGAAAGACTTTATGGCTGCAAGAGGGATTAAATATTCACTTGTGAGGTACTGTGAAGCTATGCTGTTGTAAAATACTGCTGAAATGTGATCTACGCAATACATGCCTGGGCTTATTCAAACAGAATTAGCAGCAAGGAAGAAATTATTAATATAGTCCACCAATTTCAGCATACTGTGACTGTGAAATGTTGAGTTGTAATCTTTTAATTTATTGTTGACAACAGTGGATATTTGTTACTGGGAAATACAGGTGTCCTAAAAGTTGTTTATCCACTGCATCCACTCCAAAAAACACAGGGAGAAGTGGACATCACCAGACCTTTAGGACATGTATGTTGCAACATTTGCATCTGACCCTCTGTGCAGCTTATGCCCCAGCCAGTTATTCCCATGGGAGCCGTAAGCCAGGTTCAGCTGTCGAGTGGAGAATGCACACTGATTCCACCCAAATATGAATCTGTCAGGTCTGTTTGTGATTTTTGCATTTGTAAGAGTCTTGTTGTAGTCATCAAGTTATTAATCTACAATTGCACTCAGCAAAAAACTTAAAAGTAGCTAATGAGTATAATGAATGGCTCTGTGAATGCATAGTTTGGAGTTCAAGCCTGCAGTTTGGGTAAAGCTGAATATAAAAATCTTTTCAGTGTATTTTGTTGTTGTGTATTTTCATGTGTTGTTGTTGTTTCCATGACGTGTCCCCATTACAGTCTTTGATGGCCCTGGGGGAATGCAGTGGGCCTCAGCTTAGTTGGTTTGGTTACAAAAGACTAATCTCCCTTTTTGCTCTCACTTTTTACGTTTTATTTTGTAGCACGACCAATAAAAGGCAAGTCGAGAGAATCCCCAGGCAGAGCCAGAGGAGGACAAAAAAAGAGAATGATGCTGCTACTGCTGCTGAAAACTCTCCAAGGATGCCTTTGAACTCCCTCCACATAGATTGTTCACTTTCTTCCTACCTAATCATCCTCGGAGTGCATGCATGGGTAAAAGTGTGTGTGCGCTTCTGCCACAAGTACGTGCGTGTGTGATCTAATTCCTTCTCTCCTGAGAAATTCTCTTTCACGGGGCAAACTATGCAGTGTTTCATATGGCAAAAGCAGGTGGGTCAACTGAAAGGCAATTAGATACAGAACACATGCAGCGCATATAAGAACCAGAGAGCATATTAATGAGAAAGCCTCAAACCCACACTGCCACTGTGTCTCAGTGTCTCCCACCTAGTTGCCCATAAGCTGCACGCAAAATGTTGTTTTGTTTCTGACAAAACTGTATCCCCACCCAAGCGCACCTGCATGTGTACACGCACACACATGCACACACACTCAATGTACTAGTTGTTTATAATTGATGAGCCCAGCAGTAGGGGAAACCATGAGAGGGACCAGAGAGACCATCGAATTGAAATTGGCATTCGGCCGACCTTTCATAACTTTGCTGGCATGTGAGCATGCGTGTGTGTGTGTGTGTGTGTGTGTGTGTGTGTGTGTGTGTGTGTGTGTGTGTGTGTGTGTGTGTGTGTGTGTGTGTGTGTGTGTGTGTGTGAGTGTGTTTGTATGGGTGGTTGGGTTTACGATGGCTGGGAGGCAGGTGGCAAAGAAGAAATGTCTCAAAGGTGTAAGGAGATCAAGGCTGATGGCAAGAAATGATGAGCGTATACTTCAGAGATGCTTTGATGATGATGGGAGAGTTGAAAGAAAGCTGAGGAGCTACAGAGTAATATTCCAGCGAGACGCTTCTAACGAGAGCAGAGCGGGCAGGGGTTTCAATAAACCTGGACACAACTTGGAGGGGGGGGCTATCATTCTCTGATGTGTGTCAATCACATAAACCTAACACTCTTCTCTCTGTCAAATGGAGTTTTACACAAGCAATTAGCCTGCCGCTGTGGTGGTGTTGGATTATAGGGCACAGACGCTCACACTTAACAGCCCCACAATGTCAGAAATGACTATCAAATTCCAGCTGCTGCTCAAACATCCTCACAATTCCGCTTGCCCTTGGCACCTTCCATAACTGACAGATGAGTTTGTCTGGTAAAGGTCCGTGCATGCAGCTGTAACCTCAGGCTACTAACGGCTTTTACATTGACAGATTTAGCTGCATAATGTGTGCACATGTGGCATTTCCCATACATTAGGAACAGATTGTCACGCAAGCTGCGCAGCCCGAGGAGCCTGGCAGGGTGTCGTATATGAGAATTGGTGGATTTTTGCATGCAGCTGTGTGATTGTGTGAGTCCTGGGGGGCACACATTTTGTCTTCTGTGACAGTGTATATGTGTGCATAGAGTCAGGCTTCCTCACCACCCTTGAAGATGATTAGGAGGTGAAAGTGCAATAGTAGCAAAAGAGGTAGGCACAGATGTGTCAGCTACATGCTGCAAAGGTGTGATGTGGGGGTGGAGCCATCATGCAGAGCCTGCTTCCGTTGCTGCTGCCCACACAAACAGACCCATCACCTGTTATATTCCACTGATTTACACTAGTACTGCCAGCTCATAGCTAATAGAGTGAAAAATGTCATTGGCAATCATTTTCATTCACAGGTGTCTTTTCATCTTACTACGACATAAAAGTTTATTTATTTAAGTTTATCACTAAAAAGTCTTGCTTTAACTTGCTTCAACAGGAGATACATCTCATGCATGTAAGCAGAGCAGTCAAGTAGATTTTTAGTATTAATATGCATAACTAATTGCATGCTCGTTATTCAATCTCCTCGAGGATGACTAATCTCATTACCTTGACCTTGACTGTGTGGTGAAGGAAAATTCAATTGACAGGGGAGCTTTAACTCTTGCTGCTTTGAAAAATACGTCTCCATTTATTCTCATAGTCCTCCACACAGACCACATTTGCACACTACCGATCAGATATATGGATAGGATGTTGGTCCAATCCGAACTTATAAACTGGAAACTCATACCTTGGGAATATTACATAGTTTGTACACTATCCTTTTTATTTTCCTTTTTTCTTCTTTTTTTACTTAACTGTAAATTGTGGCCAATGTGAGTTGATAAAGCTAAAAATGGATGGGCTGCATTATAAAATTAATAGTGAGCAGAAATGAGTTCAGCTTATTGGTGCAACGTTTCATACCAGTCCCAGTTTCTCACGTGGCCCCATGAGAAAATGAATTATACATCCCTGGTATATAGGACAATAGCTAAAAGGACAGTTCAGCATAATACTTGTTGTGTTTTTATTTCAAATACTTAAACATAATGTGTTTTCAGTAACCTAATTCCTATTATTTCACTTCAGCTCTCTCAGATCAGCTCCACATACTCTTGTATGCTTCTCTTTACACCTCTCTTACTCCTCTAAAGAAAGCAGTGTGGAGCTAGATCAGGCATAAGATGTAAAACTTTGTTTTGTAAAAGTCTGAGGAAGTGATGTACACACAGCACACACACAACAACAGAATTACAGTTTGTCGATAAATCTAAATCAAATCACAAACAGATTATTTTATTTTATTTTTTTTGCTGTCCACCCACACAGTAAAAACAGAATGTGGCAAAACATAACAGACCTGGTTTGTTCAGGGGTTGTGGTGTTTGTTCACACAAACATGTCAGCAGAAATGAAACAGAAACAGGAATGAGTCAACATCAAAGCCTTGGATGTTTGAAGTAGCCAATGAACCCAGGCCAAACCCTCCTGGACATAACAAATCGAGAAGCCATGAAGTAAAAAAAAAAAAAAAACAAATATGGCTTAACGGTTTAAAATAGTCAAAAAAAGGACAAGGACTGAAAAAATAATAAATCCTCAGTGCATGTCTCATATAATGCAATAGCTACACTTTTTCAGTGCCACAGACTGAATTAATTAAGACAACAAGTATGTGTGTAGTGTAGGAGTAGGTGGCAATTCATGCATTAATGTGGTAGCATATGTTCATGTTTATGTGTATATAATAGTATGAGAGTATAAGAATGAAGTGTACGGGGATTAGACTAAAGCTGAAGGGGGTTACCATAACATAGTCATACACTTGTGGTGGCCTGGTCATACTAATTCAGAACTAGTTTGAAATATGTGCTGTACAGTCATAACATTTATTCAACATCCATTCAACAGCCTCTCACAAAGACCTTCTATGGGTACAGGCTGGACTCGCCCAACCTCGTGCCTCTGTTTGTGACCAGCTGGCTTAGAGGATGCTAGGTTAGTTATGAAAGCCACACAGAGTAAGTCTGGAGAGTGTTGAGCACAAGGGCTGCACTTCCAGCTCACAGAACTATGGCTACAATTGGTAATGCTTGTTTTTCTTTTTCCATCTTCTTCCTTCTTGTATATCTTTGTTAAAACCAATTATAATCATGTGTTGGCAGTGTTATATAAAGTCTTGAGAAATTACATCCAGTGTTGACAATTTTAGTGCCACCCACTCAGTCTCTTATGACTGTGACAGTCCTTGGGCTTTATTTGTACTAATTACAGTGAGCTAAGAGAAATCCACAAAGCCACAGAAGCTTGTGTCCCTGCCCCTCTGTCTGACTTTTTTATCATTATAACAGCTATGAGATAATGCATGTGTAGCAATCAGATTTTTAGCTGTGAGAAGAAAAGATCTGAGCAATGTGTGCTAATAAAAGCTAATAAACTGAAAAAATGAGAGAAAACAAAAGGCAAACCCACAGCTCCTTTCCAAAGCACGTGTTTTCTCTTATTTTCTCTCCCACCCTCCTTATCTCACCGGGGTTTTGATCTGCTCTTTCCGAGTAAACACTGAGTTGATTGTGGCTCGACTCTTTTGTCTGGCTCTCCAGTTTGCTGCCATTCTTACTGCATACCTCTGTCTGCTTTACCATTAACCTGCAACCTTAGCAACTGTCCATCAAACCAAGAGGAAGGATTCCCCTCCACTTCTGCTGATTGCTTTATTATAACACATCTTAGCCTGGGCTCTTAGGTGTTGTTAGGCAACGGAGAAATGACATCCTTAATACAGCTGTGTTTCCAGGCGATTACAACTGCACAGAAACAATAAAGACTAAATTAAATATTAATAATAATTGCACAAGCTAAATGATTTCAGTTCTAGTGTTTGTATATGAATGTGCGATGCTGCAGTTGTTTTCTGGCAGCTCTGAACAGTAACTAGCCTTAAGAAAGTAACAGGAAGTATGCATTTATGATGATATGCTGTATGTTTGTTGTACCCCATATAATGAATACAAAAGATAACTCCCAATTAAATTTGGACATTGTTTTTTGCTAGTCTATTATTAGAATGTTCAAAAACAAACTGCAATTTAAATGTATGATTTGGTTTCTACTGTTCAAATTTGAAAGTAGAGGATGTGGTAAACAAAAACAGAGAGCCATATAAAAAACAAGACAAGTCATTTACATAATCTCAATTCAGTGATAGCATTCCTCCAAAGTGAAACAAAACAGAACCACAGTCAGGGCTCAGCAGAGCGAGACACCAAACCCAATTACTGAAAATTGGGAAAGCCTTCCTGTCTGCAAGCAGTGACTCACACGCTCAGACGCTCACAAACACAGCCGTAAACAGTTTGAAGTACAATACCTTCAGACAGTCATAAACACAGAAATCTTCATTTCTTAACCTCACTAGGACACAAAGGGACAAAAAAAGTACATCCACAATAATGTTGCGGTTTCGCAGTCCGTTCCTCCTCTCTCCTCGTCAGTTTTATTTAATCTTCAATCACATCCTAGTGAAGAGTAGGACCTGACTACAAACTTGAGAGTAAAAATTTACATTAGATTAAAACATATTGTGATGATCATATGTTTTCTTTTGTAAAAAAAAAACAAAAAAACAAGTGATTTAACTTGAGCACCTGGAAAATACTCTTCCTCGCTGGAGGTCCCTGTACTGATACAAGGCAAACAGCAAGTTGGTTTCTTTCTACTGTAGTGTTTGTTGTCTTTTTTGTGAAATGTGGTACATTCACTTCAGAGGACACCCAGTACTGCCCAGAGCCACTGAATGAAAGAGTCATCTCTGTTCACTCCAATGGACCAATTTTTTACAGTAATGGCAGATCAAGGAGCCTCACAATAGTTCCAAAAGTTAGCAACATAGAGATACAGCAGCACAGAAGTTTGAGATGCATGACTAAAAGGTATAAAGTTTTAAAAAACTAAACAAAACAAGTCTTTGTGTTATCAGCACACACAACTGTGAAAACTATTTGACAGAGAGGAGGAGGGAGCCATCTTAAAAGACTGCAGTTCCTGCAGAGTTAAATTGCTGGTGAATATCACAAATTGTGAATGTGAAGAATGACCTGAGAGAGTTACAAATATCAGCGGCGTACATATGAGAAGGAAAAGAGTCAGGAGGCCTAGTCGTATGATTAAACAAAGAAAAAGGAGACTTAAGGTTACATACACTAGAAAAAATAAATGGGAATAGTATGTAGATTTGGAGGAGGCAATACAGTTCAATGTGATTATTATACATTTCTTTGTGCGCGGTTAGTCCGGTTTTCTTAAAGAGGAATTCCAGTTGGCACCCCTTAGCTTTGAGAAGGCGCAAGCTGGGTGTAATCCCAGGTGCTGAGTGAGAAAAAGAAACAGATCTGTGTTTGAGAGGAGCAAGGTATTAAGGTTTTGAAGGTTGGTATTGTAATAGGCAACCAGATCATGAGGAGTTGAAAAAATACAGGTTTAAGGGAGGTCGTTAACAGCTTTGACGTTCCTAAATGTAATATCACGAGGGGTGTGGGTTTTGAATTGGAGATAAAGTATCGGAATTTCAGTAGCGGGACCATCCCTCCAAACACACTCCTTCCGGTTCTTATCTATATATGTTCCTTCAGTTCTCCAAGCTGTTCATTCTCGTTTTCGTGCCCCACCCTCCCTCCCCTTTTCTATTCTTTAACTTCTTCACTTCTATTTAGTACATGGGGATCTGCCAGTCCCCTTCGAGGCCTTCCCCAAACCGCAGTTCAAGCCATTCACCTTTACCTACTAAAACGCTGTCAAACCTAAAATGAGGACGTGGGCCCAGCTAGTGAAAAGAATATTAAAGGAGAAAAACATGATCGGCTTTGCAGTCAGTGCGAATGACACTAGAACAGCACACTAGATCCAATATATGACCTTTGCAGTGAGTGAAAATTCTATGTATTGTTGCAGTCTAAAACAACCCAGACAGGATGTGAAGTCTCTCGAAAGAGGGCTATTATTACTGTCCATATGAATGTTAGGTTTATCATGTTAGAAAGAAGTACAGAGAAATGAGTTAGAAGAACAGCAAAGTCATTTTAAAAAATCTTTATTTGTCTTAGGTGATAGGTAAATGTGGCGTGGGTGTGGTCTCTGCTGCAGAGGAGGGGTGGCGCAGCGAGCTCCCGGGGTGGCACAGAGGTGGGGTGAACAGGTGTGCTGGGATGTGAATGTGATTGTGAGTCTTTATATGTTCGCAGTGACAGTCGGAGGAGGGAGAGAGCAGATGTGACAGCGGAGCGGGAGTGTCTGTGTCCCATTACAAACCGCAATAAAAGAATGTTTAATAAAGAAGTGCTGCCACCACGTCAGTGTCTTGTACGTGTGTAAAGGGTCCAACTTCACAGTAAACAGTACATATAGTGGTAGGGGTAGATCCAGAGAGCTGTAAAGTGGTGTATTCAAACAAGTGGAAGACAGGAGCAGAGACAAGAAGAACTTGTGGAACAGTGGATCATCGCAAGACCCCTCCTCTCCTCAATCAATGAGGTTTACAGGTGTAAATAAACTCCAATGGAGTTTCATTGAGCGAGACAAAGTCATTGGACTGTTGCCATGTTTCAGTCAAACACAGAAAGTCTAGTTTATGGTCGAGGAGATCCTGGTCGAGATGCCCTTGCCAGTGAGTGAGCGAATGTTTAGTAGACCAAAGTTGACGCTGATGTTAACATGTTTGACTGAGGAGTTAACTGACCAAGTTAGGTGGGCTAACACATTGTGGCTAACATCCGGGCTGATGTTACAGGAAGGACAATGAGTTGCAGACCAGATGGACTTTACTGGGTTGGTGTCATTGTGATTCAAATTTTGAGGCGAGGCTTGAAAGTGACGTACGGGTGGAGAAGTGCCACAGGTGGAGGGATGGCTGACGATCAGTAAAACAACCCAGACAAGCATGGACCACACAAGCATCCTGTTTATCCAAATTTCCAATCGGGGCCGGGCACTAAGATGGACAGTTGGAGGGAACCTGATTATGCCCAGCAATTAAAAAATTACTATAGTAACCTGTGAGCAGTTGCAGCCAAACACACCAACACATTTATATCTTAATAACCCGTTTAAAATAGGCACAACTAAAATTGTCAGACAGGATCAATAATCTCAAAAGGGGATTTTTTTTTTTTTTTTTAATTTCCTATGATACTGTTGAAGGCTCACTTATTCACAAGGGGTCTCCTCTCATGTTTGACACTTGGCAGGTTTTTCTACTCTCTTCCTGACACAATCCCAAAGGGATTTGTGTCTCTTCCCAGATTCAAACCAGGGATCTTTTTCTTGTTAGGTGAATATAAACCACTACACAGTGGTAATTTGCATTTGACACAAGGGAGATCTCAGAAGAAAACCAAGCACTTCCATATGCATGCAAGAAAAAGCATGATAGCAGCAGCAAAACCAGCACCGAACAAAGAAGGCATCAAACACAACAGATGCAGGAAAAGGCATTCTGGGGTGGAGGTGGGTAGCAAACTTACTTGAAGGTTAAATAGTATGGTCATAAATGAAATTTGCTAATTGTGTGTAGGAGCATATCGGGTATTGAGATCAGCTGATCTGCTGGTATCCCTGAAGTAATGCTTTGTTGCATTTATTATGTTTCTAAAATTCTTATATTTATATCGTGTTCTGGGGAATCTTTTTGCAGGTGAACATTTCAAACAAAAGCCTAGGGTTTCAAGGGTGAACAAAAAGATCATCCCTATACTTCACACGGAGCCAGACTACATCCCTCACTGGGGTGTAGCCAGGGCTGGTTTCTATGGCAACTGGCACAAAACCTCTGGATGTTATTAACTGTTCACCGGACCTCACCCACTCTTTTTCCTCTTCTCTGCTATCCCCCACCCACCCACGCTCTCTACATATACTTCTCCGGATCCCCACGCTGATTTTCCAGCAAAGACGACATAAGGCGAGTTGCTAGTGGGCATCGCTCCCATTCTGTCACCATGAGAACACTTTTCTTTGTAGTCACATTCCTCAGAACAGCTCTGACCCCTGTCAGCGACTCTTCCACAGGCTTCAGAAGAAAAAACGCTGAAAGAAGAGAAATTACAAGTGGAGCAATTTGTTATGAAAGGCGACACAGTAGCTACCATTTGAGGAAATTGTCTGTTTGACAAAGTAACTCCCAGATTTTAAGAATCAGGTTTTTAAGGACCCCCTTACCTTCAAATACCACTTACTATCTCGAGTGGAAATAGTAAATGGGGGATTTTTTTTATATTTTTTTTTGTTATCAGCTTAAGGCACTGCTGAAGAGAAGTTGAAATGTGGCTCAAGAGTTTCCACTCAGCAGCTTCCTTGGGAGATGCTGCAGGCATGGTCACCCTGGAGGAGACTCTGCTGTAGTGCCACTTGGCACTGGAGAGATATGGTGCAGTGCAAAGTTGGATAGAAATTCTCCAGTTCATAGAAATGTCCAAGTAGACCTACTAAGCTTAGCTTTGAAAGGTGGATACTGACAATTTTGAATATGGAAATACAAGAAATGTTCAGCAGCAACAAAGGCACAGACTGCTTGTATCATCTTTTAGTTTCCACATGAAGAAATCCAGATTCTTTTCCATTTACTTCAAATGTTCAGATCTATATTGCTTAAAAAAACAACTTTAAAAAAAGTTAAAATACAATAAAACGCATAGTGTATGATGAGTGTGCACCTCTTATATTTAGTGCACCACATTGCTGAGTAAATGGCAGAAGAGTGTTTTGTCCTCATGACTCATGTGACTAACGTCACTGAGATGTCATATGCTCTATTCCTAATGGTGGGGGAAACAGGATTAAGACCCAAATGCACAACACAGACACCTCAGTGTATGGTGGCAAGCACCGTTGCTTCACAGCAAGAATTCTCTAATGTCTGTGTGGGTTCTCTTCAGTTACTCCAGCAGTACAAAGACATGGGTTTAAGGGTAACAGGCAATTCTGTAGGTGTGAATAATGTGAGCATGAATAGTTGTCTCTCTGCATATGTGACAGGTTGGTGATCTGCCCAGAGTGCTCCCTGCAGATCTGTCCTCATGTCAATAACTCATAAGAATTTACACCATGACAGCTGGGATAGGTTCTAGGCCTCCCACAGTCCTGAAATTGATAATTGGGAGAAAATGGGGGGACATATGATGGATACCTCAGTGTAATTGGTGAGTTGAGCTGATCTTTCGAAATATTTTTCAATAATTTTAGTACACAAACTACAAACCTCTGACAACCAGTTTTTAACCTTTTCAATAGGCAACCTAAGTTCAAGGTTCCAGTAAAAATAAAGTAACCTCTACCCCACGTCCTGCCAAAATAAGCAACACAAAGAACAGGATAATCCCAACTTTGGTTTAAGCACGTATGCACACATTTACACACACAGTGAGTCACAGACTGTTCTGAAATAATAAAGCAAGAGTTTTGCAAAGGTCCTCGCACAGATAACTCATAAGAATTCCTCGTAAACATAAATAAAGTGGAACTAGACTTTGAGGCCACAGTCACCAATTATAAAAACATCAGTTGCAACTGTATTGGCCAGACAGACTATATCTAAATCTGAAAGAATCCCAAGCAGGCTAATGCGTTTTGCCAAATGACCACTAGGCCACTGGCTGCGCGAGGTAGTGCAGTGTTATCTAACGTAACACAGTGACTGTTGATGAAACTGTGTTTCGTTTTTATAGATGATGTTTGTTGTCTTGCTGCAGTAGCAATGTTTCAGCTTCACCATGTGAGATTTTATTCGCTTATATTAATTTACAAACCAGGCATTCTAGAATCTAGACCTGTATCACAAATATAAAATGTGCACAAAAAAGATTGATAACCATCTTTCACTTTCAGAAATCTCCATGTAAATTCTGTCATTCCTCTGTGGGCATGAAGATGTCTTGATAGATTTGATGGCTTTTTCCTGTATGTTAAGGACACTGAAATGTAAACGCTTGAGCACATGTGTGCACAGCTCAGTCTGGGTTTAAGAAGAAAGTGAAAAGGAAGTTATAATAATCAATCAATAATCAATAGCCCACAAAAAATCAATACTAACAATAATAATACAAAATAATACATAACAAAACTAGAGCTCAACATGGATATGAGGCAGTAATGACAGAGGTATAATAACAAGGATTATTCAATACACAGTAAAAGAGGCCATTGTCTCTTTTTCTTTTCAGCAGACTGAAATCTGTTATTCAGTGAAGCACAAGCTAACCTACAGCTTGGATGTGAGCTTCCATCAGAGGCTGATATGGTTTGAATTGTTGGAAGGTTTTTATCAAAAAAGCAGCGTGCTCAAGTGTTCTTGTTGAAATCCCACCCTTACTGAAACAGAAAAGTGAGGTGCCAGGCAGCGTACACTAAACCATTTTTTAAGCTTTTATCTAACACCACCATCATCTACACAAATAAACAGGGACATTGCACACCCACAAGCCGTACCTCTTTTTTCCTCTTTTTTTCATGGCTGTCAGTTTCTAAATGTAGCTCGGTAAACAAAATAGTCAACAAATGCTCACACACAATGATGGTGCATCCTGTCTGCACACACTGAAGTCTGCATGAATATAATCTAGGCAAATAACCATATCACATATTTGAGAAAAACACAGATTTTCATGAGTTCTTTCTTGCCGTAAATAATGTGATAAGGGAATTGTACAACTTTTAAAGAATATAATGAAAACTATTGGTGCTAATATTTTTTCAGTATTACATTTAGTGTATAGAAGGCCCCTTCAAAGAAAACATTTTTCTTTTAACCTTGATCTTATTGATACACTCACCAGGCACTTTATAGGTACACCTGCTCAAACACTTATTATTAATATGAATATATAATCAGCCAATCACATTCCAGCAGCTCTATGCATTCTGGACATGTAGACATGGTCAAGATGACCTGCTAAAAATCAAACTGAGCGTAAGAGAAGAAAGGTGATGTAAGTGACTTTGAATGAGCCATGGCCATTGGTGCCATATAGGCTCGAGTATTTCAGAAAGCGCTGATCTCCTGGGATTTTCCCTACACAGTCATCCCTAGGGTTTACAAAGAATAGTCTGAAAAAGAGTTGCGGTTCTCAGGAAAAAAAAATCCCTTGTTGATGCCAGAGGAGAATGGCCAAACTTTAAGCTGACAGGAAAGCAACAGTAACTCAAATAATGACTCATGACCACCAAGGTATACAGAAGAGCATCTTTGATATGCTACAGCAGCAGACGACCATAAGACTCGTCAGCAACTGCATGACGCTCTCATATCAATAAGAACTAAAATATCCGAGAAATGTTTCCAGCATTTTGTTAAATGCATGTAGTTAAAGCAGTTCTAAGGAAAACCAGGTGTAAGCAAGGTGTACCTAACAAAATGGCCAATGTCTGTTTGTGGCCCTGATTTCTATTGTTCATTATAACATTTCCCTCACTAATTGCATTGCTCAGAGCTTGGGAACAAACAACATCATAGGCAGGAAACCTGAGTGGCCAGATAATCATGTTGATTAATAACAGCTATATTATTCGGGCTGATCAAAAAAAAACTTAAAGTGAGATGGAAAAACATGAAGACGAACAAGGAGAAGGAGGGGAAGAGCATGTCTCACCTACAACACTGTTAAGCCTACTGAAATATATGAAAAGCTCATATTCAAGCAACACAATAGTTTAATTAACCAAAGGTAATTGAAGCACAGTGTGGACCTGCCAAATGAAATAATGCCCTGTCTCTAATAATAGCCTGGTGCTCTGTTTCACTGAGTCAAATGAAAGCGCCTGTCATCAGTGGAAGTTGTGAGTACTTCTATACCTTTTTTTAAAAAAATCACAAAAATATGAAAGTAACAACTGAATGTGCCATACAAAGACTGATTATGCAAGACACACACTGTCATAAACTCAGAAATATTAAGCAAGGCCATGTAGGTATGTTCTTTAAACTAAATGTGAATAAAATAGAGAAAAGAGAACACATTTATAATTAATTTATAAAGCAGCATTAAAACTGCACACTATATTCAAATCATAGCCCAAAACTACTATAGCAAAATATGTTATTGTGTTTTCCAGGCAGCTATTGGTTGCCTTTTCTATTTAGCAATCTGTTAGCACTTTATGTAGGTTTGAGCATTTGATGAAAATTTGGGGGTGAAGACCCCTGAGGCATCTAGATGAAAGGTTTTCAACAGATGTCATAGCTGAATATGTTTTCTGCCACCAGAGAGACAAAAGTGCTTGTCAAACCGATCTGATACACATTAAGTCACATACACAAATAAGCATCCTTGACGTACACAGTGAAATGTTTTTCAGTTTTCAGGTTTTAAGTATCCAATCCTAAATCTTTAAATTACATTAAATGTCTGAGGAATAATAAATGAAATATGTCTCTGTTAAGAGACACCTGAAATGACTGAACCCAGAGAGGACCCCTCTTAACTTCATCTTGTTATGCATGTACAAGAATCCACTGTTTCACAGCGAGCAACATGGAGAGCTGAGCACAAGTGGTAGGAAAAGAAGGTTCACTCCTAACAGCTGGATGTATTGAGCAACCTCTTAGAAAATCATTAAAATTTGCTCCAGTGCTTACACTCCAACAGCCTCTTTCTATGACAGTTATCTGGGTTAATACAAAACTAGCAGCCTTTAGAGGTGAGCAGATGGTGATAAGCACAGCTTACACTTTAAAAGTATCCAAGTGAGCTTCTGCAAGAAGGTCACTCCTGTGATCTCCTACCACTTACGATATTTAACACTGTTTGACCATATTGCATCTCGTCACTTTAAAGCACGAAAGATTTTCTTGTGTTTTTGCAAAAAAGTGTCTGTCTCACCGCTCTGAATCTGCACATGCAGACATATACCGTGTGCACCTGCTCTAGTTTGCAGGATAATTTGTAGTATATGTCTTGCCACAGAAACCACGAGTGGACATAAGTGCACCAAACCCACCCCATCACTTCAATCCGCAGTAAGTGTTTGACCTTTTGTGTCTGCTCTTTTTTTTCTTCAAACTGATGACTGCTAAAGCAATTGTTGGGTTTTGTGCGTGAGGGTGCATCTGCCATTGTATGTGTGTGTTTTTGTTTAAATAAATTGGGGCACTTCGTGGGGAATATTGCTTTTTCTCCAGTGTCCCCTGATATCCACTGAAATCCCATGATTCACAGTGTGGGCATAATGAGGAGATGAGAGTCTGAGCTCTGCCTCTCTCGAATGGCTCTTTTGTGTTCTTGATTAACAAAGGCTGCTGCCTGGAGACTGATTTAAACCTGAATCTACAGTATTTTTTTTGTTTTAGGTGGTCAGGGAAATGAACATAAGAGCTGTCAAATCTCAGGTGAAACAGACCTCAACCTCACCAGGGAGGTGGTGTTTGGTGTGAATTCATCAACATGAAAAATTAATTACCACATCCCTGTATTTGCCTTCTTAGTTTCTATTTAGCCATTTAGCCTTTGGGTGATTGTGGCTCATTCCAAATAATAGCTACTGTGTCAAAAAACTTTTATTTATTTTTAATAGAAAAAGGTAAGACCTCAGCTATAATTTCTTAAGTACTAATTAGCAGTTGTTTAGTGTGACCTGCTAGCTTCCTGGTTTTCCTTCCAGAATATAACTGACAGTACAAACAAATAAAAATCACTTTCTTCAATGCAAACATTATTTTAACAATAAAATGATCCAACTTAAAATTTTCTGTAAACTCCAATAAGTTACAAGATCTTCTGTCACTGAAAAAACAGAAAATAAAGAGCTTAGCTATTAAACAGAGGTACAAATGATTAACAACATATTTTACCTCACCAAACAAAAGCAGGGTCATGAGATTTCTTGAACATTAATTCAAATTCACAAGTTAACAAGACGTTGACCCTTTTCTCTTTTTCATAACTTTCCCCCTAACCGCTTTGATCTTTTGCTCATACCAAGGCTCTAAAGTTGAAGCTGGCTGCATTTGGATAGCTTTAGCTTTTGCCACTTTTGTTTGTTTAGTTTTTCTTCACTTCTTTAAAATGATTTAAGTGTCTGATTAGGTTTGTTGTTATGATGTTTTTCTGGTCGTCTCTGCACACCTTACTTGGTGAACCTCACAGTGAGGTGACTCCACGCTAAGTTGTTGTTAGCGCGAAAGACCAACTGGTGTGAGGCTGACTGGCCGGTCACCAATCAGGGTCTAGAATGCTGCTGAAAATCTGACAATTCCAGGTCCTTGACAGTCACCTGATGCATGCAGTTTTTAAATTGCACTTATTCACACAGGCACCACAGCATTACTATACAACATCATAATTGTAATAAATACAAATGACAAAATGAAAAAATTTGATAAATATCTGTAGAGCAGAGTGTCAACATGTATAGAAATCCTACTTGCTAATCATCAAGCGCTTAGTGTGAGCATTTAGCTTTCAATAGGCTAATAAAATTCATAACTGAGCAAAGAGTACTCAAACCAACAACAAATCAGCTGATTGAAAGCTTTTGTCACTGATCACACCACAAGTGTGTGTACTTACTGCATGATAAGGTACAGCAGTGACGTTATGACATATGTTTCCTAATAAAATTTGACAGGCCTTTTTTTATATGAACTATAATAAAATAATAACCAACAGTATGTGTAGAACGATTTTAGTGCCGTCTGAATTATATGTTTTTGCAGCACCTCAATTTCTCTAGTGTTCTACTTTCTAGATCATCCCCATACACATCTCCTGGCGCATTTTTCCCACACTAGATAATCAATTGCAAGCAATTTCATCAAATTATCCAGCCTGAATAATGAAAATGGTTGTAACTCGTGTACAGTTGCAAAGATGCATCAGTTTTCTTTTTACAATGTTTTAATTTAGGGTTTATTGATTCTGGTAGCTTAAACTGATCAATATCTATCAACTGTACTCCAGTCAAAATCTTCCGATTAGAGACAATAAAAGAATTGGATTTCCATGTTATTCAATTTTGTTTGGTTTTTTTAAAGACTTGTAAAGCTTAAGCTAATTCATTGAGCTAATTCATTCTGGTGTGCATGCACAGAGGTCAGCTGCCCACACTATGTCATATAGATGTGTTATCTTTTAATTTAGTGTGTGAAGTGTGTGTACAAATTCACAGGCAGTTTTCTGGAAAAATATTTACCTGATAAATATCTACATGTTGTCGTTTGGAGCATGTTAGCATGCTGATGTGATAATCTCTAGCCTCAAATAGATGCTAGCCTGGCTACCCTTCTTTGTGTTATTACCAGAGAATTACATCTGCTGTGCGCTGCAAAAAATGCCTTGGTCAAACTCCTCCTTCAAATAGCCTATATGCTTAAAGTCGAGCAATGTGCAAAAGCCTTGTGACTTTTTGACATTGCTCGACTTCTTGTAAGTTCTTTAAATAATCCTCATGAATAGTTCTCCAAGCTTCTTGAAGGACATCCCAAGCTCTTCTTTGGATGTTGGCTGCCTTTTGTTCTGTTCCTAAGAGGATCCCACACTGTTTCAATAATGTTTAAACTTCAAATTTGTATTCAGGCAGTCAGACTCTTTCTGGGTGCTATTGTATGCTGAATCAGATTCTGATATTACATTTTTGTGTTCATAATTCCCTCAGTTTTGACAAGATCTCCAGAAACCATTGGCAGAAAACTGTGACAAAGACTCTGCCATGTTTTACAGATGTCCCTCCTCTCCTGACTTCCTACACTGACAACAATTTGAACCAGGAATTCCAAATTTGGATTCATCACTTATCAGACCTGTTGCCACTGATTTTTAATCTAGTTCTTGTGTAATTTAGCATGCCTCAGCCTTTTCTCCCTGTTTCTCTTCCTTCAGAATGTCTTCTTGACAGCCACGCTTCCAATGAGTTTATTTCTGAAGAGCCTTCAGTAAACAGTAGATGAATCAACTGAAGGGTTAGATGCATCTCTTAGGGCCTGTGTGAGGTCTTAGTTGGGCTTTTTTTCCTATTTCCTAAGGACATGACCTTCAGATAAGGTTTATCTATTGTAAGTATAAATCTTAAAATAGGAATTCATTCTTGTAAAATAGGAATAAATGGTTACCATAAAGATACCATTTAAAACTGTTTGTTAGTCTATTATGTGCAGACACATCACTGGTTCATTGCTTGGTTAGGTGCCTTTTTTATGCCTGAATGATTCATAGGTCAGTGTTAAGTGGCTTAACAGACCATAAAAAGAAAACATTCCTCTTAAAAAGGTCAGGTACAAGAACCTGACAGAAAGATTCCCAAAGAAAAGTTTTTAAAGACCTTCAGAAAGCCTGAGGAAATATTGCTCAATATCACAAAAAAATAAGATTTAATAATTAAAAATACAAGAAAATCTTACTTAAATCTTCTTAAAATACAAGAAAGTTTTTTTATGTTATATTTCATTAATAATTGGGGGGTTATCAAAAGCACTCAGTGAACTTCATTAATTACACCTGCGCTATGTATGCTAGAAAAGTAATGACATTTTAAAAAAGTAGATCACAAAACTTTGAAACCCCCGCCCACAAACACACACACACACACGATGTTCCTCATTCAAACATGGTGAATGGACTTAATCTGTCTTTAATGGAGGAGAAAAATCATGGCCAAACATTGCCCTCTGGCAAATCATCTCTCGCCTGATCCTCCCTCTCTGCATCTCAACCTCTCTGCCCTAATCATTACATGAAGCCTATAAATAAATGCTGGAGCTGTCACACAAATAAATGGAGCTGCCAACATGGGAATTGGTGGCGGGGAGCTGAAATGAGGGAGGCAAGCCAAGGGAATAACAATAAGCTCAATAATAATTTTCGTCAAGGTATGAAGAACATGAAGGCAAAGCAGGTAAATTCAGATAGCTGATCGTTCTGGCAGGAGACAGATGAAAACATCTCAGACCACGAGTCTAAAATTTCTCTGTGTGAGTGGCTGCAGGCCTCAGGTGCAGCAGGCCCGCATGGGACTAAAACTACAATCACTGTTAGAGCTGAGAGAGAGGAGATATTATATAAATATGAGGATATATTGTGCTGGCAAATGTTGAGAAGGCCTTGTAAAATTTTCCACTGAACACAATTACTAAAAATACAGCCTGGTAAACATCCAGGCTTTTGTGTTGAGGTATTTTCACTTCTTCTGCCAGGAGGACATTATTTGCCTGAATGCACAACACACAAGCCCAAAATTTGCCCTCTGCGATTTACTCATCTGAACTTTTAGAGGCTACCGGCAGCATCAAGCACCTGTGCTGATTCCAAGGCCAAGTCATCACTAGCTCAGAACTACTGCCAACATTGACAGGTTATCCACTGCCTTGGGCATGAAATCAGCTCAAGTACTTGAGTTGATTTGAGATCCAAATAAAATACGTTTTGTTTGGTTTTTTTTAAGAATTAGCGCTACACGTCCTATATTGTATTATCTGTGTATCTCTGTAGTTTGTTATTACTTCTGCAGTCACCACCATTAACGCACTAACACAGCATGATTGTGCTATATTGAGGATTTCGTTAATTAACTAAATGGGTTTCTGCTTGCCTCTGGCAAATGCATTAGAGTTTCTGTATAATTATATCAGATCACTGAACAGCTTTATTTTTCTAAGGCAGCGATTATTTGCAGGTTTGCTGTACGAACAGCTTGTCAGCTACCAACTATTAAACTGATATCAGTTACCAACTCAAAATCAATATGTCATTTTAGAACGAATTATGAATCACTGCTTCATTTCATTGTGGGAATACATTAGAAGAATGGCGCATACACAGACAATATGCCTACAAGCATACATATAAATACATGCTGAAGTTAATAAATGATGAGCTTTATGCTGTTTAGAATTACAAAAGCCAAGTCCCGTTATTTAAAAGCCACGCCTTGTGTACTGACAATGAGAACAGCTTTATAATCAGCTACCCCAGTTATGTGTGTATGGGGGCTTTAATTGACTGCCTTAATTGACTGCCAGCCAGTCCCAGTCAAGCTGCAGAGATCTGAGAGGTTGACAACTGGGAAAAAGCCTCTTGGGTGACAGTTAATCTGTGAGCCTCAGCTGCTCGGATGTCAACACACAGGGAGAAGAAGGCAAATGCAGGCAGTGCATGAGGAAAGAAAAAGTAATGTATCTAGAGACATTAAAAAACTGATTTATTGAAATAATATGTACACCGTGAAAAAAACATGCATCAGAGACTTTAATATGAAGACGTCTGAAGGTACCATGTGCCTACATATATTATAAAATCCAACGAGGGACACAGAATATTTTTTATTTAAAAATTCTAAAAAGAAAATGAAGACGCCATCTGTCAGGGCTTTGTTAATTCTATTATCTTATTTTAAGTGCACTGATGGAAGAATAAGGCAACTGACATTCACTTGTGAGTGAACACACACAGTTTCAGCAGATTAGCCTGAGACAAAAACAGCAGGGCTGGAAAGCATCCAGGCGTTCGCATCACTAATCCTGCCATCACACTGTAAAATTTAACACCGTTCAGAGTCTTTCAAGGGGTTTGATAAGCACCATCATTTCTGACTGTGCATGTGGGAGTGGTATTGTGTGCCTGTTCATGCCTTAAAATACCATTAGTGTTACACAGTTATTAAAGCACATAAATAAATACATAAATGTTACCGCAGTTATTAAAACATTTACAGAAATTAATAAAGCAAAGCAAAAAAAGAATATTCTTTTTTTCTGCTTGCTATTCTTCTTCTTCATTGTCAAAGCTTTATACAATATCTTTCTCATAATTGCGACCATTTTCACATACCCAGCAGTCGACTTTGATGTGTAAGCTAGTCTTCATCTCATTTAACTCCAGGGGAAGAATATACTCCACAACAATTTGAGTCATATGACTGAACGACATCCAAAACTGTTATTCTGTTAGAAACTGAAATTAATCACTTGTCTACATTTGGGTACAACCCTTGCTCTTAATGACCAAAACATAAAGCTAAATGGGCTGTAAAATGTTTTCTTACATGGGGTTTCTCTTATCTGTGCAGACTCTTTTGACTTTAAAAGGTTTTCTGGAAAAACATTTTATTTGCGTGTTTTGCTCTGGGAGTATTATCGCTGTTTCACTGCATCCCAGAATGACAACAGATTGGTGTTTTGAATATAAAGTGGATCAAAATAGGATTATTAGTATGCACATATACACTTTAGTGTATAAGGATGGGAATAATGAAATTGGCTACATGACTGAAAATAAGTGACTTTGCTTGAATAGCACTTTTTCAATTAATGCAATAAACAGTGGTTTACTATACAACAACAGAAATAATGAAAATTATTTTTTTCTTGTTAAATTATGCAATGTACACAAACAGGTTGCGACAAAATGAGTGGAGTTTATTTTAAAAACAACACTGACACAGATTCTTTGCTTTAAACTGACAGCTGTCAGTAATATATTAAAAACATCAGCACATCTAATATTTAGAGGCAAAGAATTTCTTGGAGGATCAAAAACAGAGTCTAGGATACTGGTGGGACAAGGCAAATCCAGTCTAAATTATCCACTATAGTTTACCTAAAACACCAGGTAAAATATTGATTTCATTGTTTTCATGGCAGCAACTTTCTAGATGGTGTGTTATTCACAATGGCAGTTCTCTGTATGCCAGTATAAAGATCATTAAAATAACCAATATGCCTACAAGCCTAAGTGAAGTTTCAGTGATGGCATTTATGATCAATTAAACTGATTGTAAATTTATATCACCTTCTAAAATAACACTGAGGTTTCCTACATGCCAAGCTGGGACATTTTATAAGGTCCCAGCTTGGCAAAACAAGACTTTCCTTAGTTTTGAGCGAGGAAGAAAGATTTCAGTCTTATCTTCAGCTAGCTTTTAGAAAGTTCTTGCTCATCCATTCATTAGTGGCTGACACAAAGTCAATTTACATGATAGCATCACACAGCTGCTGCAGATTGGTCAGCTGCACATGATCTGAGTCTCCTGTTCCACCATTTCCCAGCACTGTTGGGTTGACATCTGGTGACTGTGAAGGCCATTTGAGTACACTGAACTCATATTCAAGAAACCAGTTTTGAGATTATATTAACTTTGTAATATGGCATGCTATTCAGTGTGAAGCAGACAGCAAAAGTTACATTCTAAAGGGGATGGGCATGGTCAGCTCAATAGTGAGTTAGGCTGTGCCACTTAAAGGATGCTCGTCCATCTTGCCTCAGTGACTTATACAGCTTGACCGCTGTTAATGTTTAATGTTTCAGATGAATGCCTGACTCTGATATACAAGATTTAAACTAGCCTAGAATTCCTCCAGAAAGCCCAACCCTTTATTTCAGAAGACTGAGTAAAGGATCTCCTTGTTAAATGTGGCTGTCATAGAGAACTAGGTCAAATATTTCAGTTATCAGTTATCAAACTTAAGTGAGCATTGTTGCTGTACCTCTGTAGCTCTCAGACCAGACTTATATATATATATATATATATAGAGAGAGAGAGAGAGAGAGAGAGAGAGAGAGAGAGAGAGATATTACAATTGACAAACAGAAACATCCAGACAAATGTTTAAACATCTAGTTTAAAGTGTGCTCCAGTCTTCGGAGGGTTAGAGATGATTCCAGATTTATAATGGTTGTATTTTAAGACAGCAGCCCACATGAAAAGTGCCTTATGTGAAAAAAGGCAAGGAGGCAGAGCACATGTCTATAAACCCCAAATACAGCATAAGCCTATGATACAGTAAGTATTACTATTTTTTCCCCCCATCTCCAATTTGCCAGTAAAAGTGATGCTACGGAGGTAGCAAAGAGAACAGCATCACTACACTAACCTTAAATCGCATAACAAGATTACACATCTTATCCTCAAGGACAGAATAATAAGATGCTTTGCTTTGCTCAAATTAACTGTGGGTGTTCTAATTAAATAATAGCCTATATCTGTAGTAATTTGATTTGATGCTCGACTGGAAGAGCAATGAAGAAAATACACAACGGGCAAAGCAGTATAAAAGTTTCCTGGGGTGGACCCCATAATCATTACTTTAACTATCATCTCCACTGTTGGTGACTGTAATTGATTGCCCTCATTAGTTCCCTAAGTATCTTTCAGCAGCTTGTCCTGAACAAATTGTAACATTAATAAAAACTAAGATTCAAATCAATACTTGTCTTTGATGCCTTCTCTTTGATGATTCACTCCATCTTTGCTTACTAATTCTACCTGTCACTATCGTATGTCTTTCTCACACTGTGCTCGTGAAGTGATGACAGTAAACAGTGTGGAAGGAAATTTAAAAGACACGAGTTCAAAGCAGAGACGAAGCAGTAAAAGAGCAACAGAACAGAACGGAGCTGGTGCCTACCTGAGATAGCGCAGTGGTTCTATGGTCTCAGCCTCTGCCTCAGCTGAGCTATGGTTCATCTTGTCCATCTGTTTTCACCCAGCACAACTCGGCAAATATGAGAAGGGATGAGCTGTGCCGCTCCAAAGAAAACACTTGCGTACCTTCTGTCTGACTCAGATTCAGTGGACACACTGACTACTTCTTTGCCTGGGAATAGACTGAGAATCGAAAGGGGCTTCCTCCCTCTGTATCTTTCTCTACGGCTCTTGATTGGTTCAGGCGCTGGATGGTAATTACTGGCTGCTAGATACACTCACTCACACACACACACATAGTGAATCTTGTCTCTGTATCTCTGCCTCTCCTCTCTGTCTCTCTCTCCTTCCCACTGTGGCCCCGACTTGTTCTCTGATAAAACCAGCCGGCTGTGTGTATCAGCTGCGCTTGCCGGGAAACCCAGCCAATTAAGAATCAGGAGGCATGGTGCTCCTTGGCTGATTGGCTCGGGCTGCCACGATCATAGCTGTTCAGTCATCGACGGTGCAACAGCCTCCCTCACTTCCCCTAAATTCACAAAAGCACAAAGACGTCCATGCATACTCCCTGGTTGCCAAAGGATCCCTTGATGGAGAATCGAGAGCAAGCACCAGAGTGAGGAAACACTCGACTGCTCCGTGAATTACAAACACTACCATCTCTCGCGTGGTGGTGGGAGATAAATTAAATCTATTACCTTAACTGAAGTAATAACACTTTAATGCCAACGTGGCTACACAGCAGTATTTTGCAGCTCCGGCATTAATCATAGGTGATATTATCAGAGTGATAGTTACGACCTAAATAAATGCTGCCTCTTGATATTAATCTGAAGCAGCACCACCAGCATAAAATGTAAACCTGTTGAAAACGCAAACCTATTAATTTACACAGAGCTGCGCATGCACACAGAGAAGGGATATGTATAGCAGTATCACAAGGAGAACCTGTGGTTGCCAAGGAATGAGGCTCATGAGTGGGTTGTGGTAATAAACAATAGCCCACTTTCTTTTTTTAAAGGTCTCTCTCCCTTTTTCACCCTTCAGTTTGCCCTGACTTTCTGACTCCTTACAGCTCAGTTAACAGACTGACGCCTGTATTTCTTTTCCATTACAGAATTATTCTCCTGCATTTTTTTTTTCAAGCTGCATAAATGTACCTATTAGGAAGATAACGACAAATTCCAAGGAGGAAAGGAAAGGAAAACCTGGGCGTAAGGAATATTGGTAAACTCTGTCCTCTAGTGGTCTTAATTAATATAGCAATACCAGCCCAATAGCAGCAAAAAAGGGGCAATAACCTTTGAAAGCCTGAACCATGAAAAAATTACCAGAAAATTCAAATTCTTTGAAAATTTGGTATTTACTGAACCATCTGACAATATTTTTAATTAATTAATTAAGTTGTACTTTTGTATTTTTCTTACTCAGTTGTATATAACATTTGTATTCTATTTTATTCTATTGTATATATTATTCTATTTTATTCTATTGTATATAGTATTTTATTTTATTTTATTGCATTCCAGTGTTTTCTAATTTCTGCTACATAACTTTGCACTTTTGCTGTAACGAAACAAATTTCCCACCTGTGGGACTAATAAAGGTCATCTTATCTTATTTTATCTTATCTTAATTAAATATTCATTTGAACACATGTGTTTCAGTTTGCATTATATTTCCTGGCATTTTGAGAGCAGTAACAATATTGCTGTGCCATACTGCAAATTTTCTTATTGAGCCAACACCAAGTATATACAGTACAGGGCCAGCTTACTTCATTCGGTCTGCCCACCAGCAGCAAAAAAAAATAAGAGACCAGACAGGTTAACATCAGTGTTATCTGTCGGGGAATGTATTCTAAAAGAACCGTCTAAAAAAAAGAAAAAGTGCAAGGGCAATGCACAGATACAGATACCTGGTAGTGGTAAACAAGCAAGGAGCCAAAAAAAAAAAGGGGGGGGGGGGGGGTCAATTTCTATGACTCCAGCCTTAAACACACCAATAGGCACCAAAAGGCTTCCAAATTTTCAAAGTGGCCACACCCTTTTTCTAGAATCCAGGTGGATGAGTAGATATGTCATGTAGGGAGGAAACTATACCAGGGTTTTGTGCTGCTTAAAATCAACAGTTTAGCTTGGGTGTATAGGGATTGTTCCAAAGTCGCCCTCAAGTGGCCACTAGCAGAACAGCAATTGTTGACCGCAAGCTATCAAACCAAAGGAATAGGTCACTTGGTTATATTTATCTTTGAGTTTTCATATACACACGCACACACACACACACATACTGTGTCTATGTTAATGTGCGCTTTTTAGCTTCATTGATTATCGTTTATATGCAGTCAGTTCTAGAAGTTGATTTACACCACAAATAAACAGGTCAGCCAGCCATGAAAGAGGGATTAAAATTAGTTTTATTATTTGATAGAGCAGGAGAAAAAAAAAGGAAAATCACAAAAAAAAAACCAAAAAACATTTTTCATACGGTTTTTTCATTTGGGCAGCACTTCATTTAACAGCGCATCGACCCCAAATAAACGGAATGGTGATGTTGTCAAACAGCAGCAGCAGGCGGCAGTAGTCAGGACAGCGCAGGGTTACTTTTAGCAGGGCACGAAGTGATGGGCTTATTTCGATTGTTTTTCTTTCGCATCCACAAGACGTGGACCGCTATCTTCTGCCTGTCAGGAATGTGCAGATAACCTGGAATATTTCTGATGCTACTTTGAGACAGAAATACGAGATCTTGAGCAAATCAAGTTAGAAACTATATTCCTGTATTTCTATCAGCAGTGTACTGGTGCGCCATCCTAAATGAAACCCAGGTGTACAGTGATAACACAGCGCAAAGGATGTTCATTTACCTAATGCTGGCAGCACATACCAGCAGGGCACCTGACAAAAACTTCTGAGCTGAAGAGTATAATATGGACATGAATAAAGGACTCAAATCCTTATGCCATTAAAAAAAAAACACACATTACATCTGTATTGATGAAATCCAGAGTTAAGCAACAGGGCTGTAAGACTGGGAGTTCTGATCAATGAAGACACAAGAAACTGGATCGTTTCTACATGAAAAGTGTAAAATAAAAGATAAAGGAAGCTGGAAAAAAAAAATCACTGCTGGGGTGGTCAGCTTGTCAGATGGCTATACCACTTCTCATTAAACAAACCTCTGTGATTAAACTTAAGACAACATTTTTACATTTTAATTTAGAGACATTTTTCAAAAGGTGCCCGTAAAATCATTGCTAAGTGGAGGCACCTGGACCACCCCAGGGGTTGAAATGAAAGGGGGGGGGGGACAACACATGGTAGTAAAATAACAGAAGTCCACATGCAATGGAAAAATCCCATTTTACATGTAGACATATTGTACTTCACTAGCTTATCCTGTGCTGCTGCAACCTGATAGAAATGCACTATAGCTCATGTGAAAGGCAGAGTTAGCTCAATTCAATGACCTGACAGAAATCACACACACTTTAATGTTAAAGACTAGAAGTTCATGTCATTTGTTGCTATAGGGGTTTTTGCATAACTACATTCTGAATGCTGTCCAGCTTCTCTCGGACCAATCATAGGGTATGTGGGAGCCACTTGACAAACAAGAGAAAACAAATTCTAAGTGAAGATCCTTTCAAACTTAGGGCATACACATATGTCTTTACTAACCCTATAAATAAATTCAGATAGTTCATCTATAGAAGGGAAAAAAAAAATGCACCACAACCTATGACTAAAAGCAAAATAATGTCAAAAATATGACATTCCTTACACCCCCTCAGTTTAGCATGAATTCATGTTTATATTCAGAGAGGGTTCAAATAAACTAGAAACCTTCTAGCAGAAGGGATTCCATTTGGGCTCCACTAGTTCTTTGGAAGGTTTATTTTACAATATTCATTAAGAATATGCCCCATGTTTTTCTTTTTTTTAACGAGTCAGTGAAACCTTAATTTTTATTCTTCCTCTTGATCTTAGAAAAAACAAAGCATTTAAAAGTAGGCTGCAACATGGAACCCAGCAGATGTAAAACCACCTCAACAGTAACATTAGCCTTTAAATTCAGACCTCGACATGAGGCCACTTCCAAAGTATCAGGGAGCACAATATTCCAAACACAGTATATGAATTACAGAAGACAAAATCCTAACATTCAGCCATACAAAATAATCCAACACACATCAACTTCTCTACTATACACGCTGTAGGTTTGAGAGAAGAGGCAGTCTGTGTGTAGATAGATTTTTTTTTTCCTCCAGTTTTCTTTTTTTTTTCTTTTTTTAACTTTATTCATTTTTGCAAAGCTGAAGCAGTTCTTATTTTGTGGATGGTCCTCAAAGCTCAACAATTCCTGTAATGAGGTCTTCAGTTACGTTCAGTTCGGCCACCACAGCCTCAGTCTGACTGGTTCAGACTAGACAAGGGCAGGAAGTAAGACGAATCTCTTACGTGGGTAATAGTATTTATTACTTTTCCTTGCCTAATCCAGAGGCAGAGGAGCTCGGGGAATCTCCGGCAACTTCCTCTTGGTGCAACTGGAAGGTTCAACCAATATACAGGGAAGGGGAGAGGCAACATCACTGAAGAAGTCTGTAAAATTGTACACACGTCATCCATATCCCTCTGAAAGGGTACCCATATTATATTTAACATATTCCTTGTATCTTGAAGCTGTCACAGAACAACTCCAATGGGGGAAGGATTCAGAAAAGGAAGAAGGTAGCAGAAGTATATGGTGAAAGGTGTAAGGACACCTCTATCCAACAAGAGGCCAATTCTGCACCGTTTTGGCCAGAGGCCGAATCCATAGAAAGAATTAGAACAATAATGTAAATGGCTGTTATTGATGTTAAGGGAGCTAAATGTTATGGTGTCAAAGGGAGTGGGATTGCATTATTTCCATGCGTTTGCTGCTTGGGAGATGGAGCGGGAGGGAATCATGTCCAGAAGATATTCTCGCTGACGCTCAACTGAAGCAGAGGTCTTATGAGCAGACAAGCTGGGGTTCACGTAGGCCATGGTCATACCTGTCAAGGCACAAATACATAAGTGACAATATGGTGGCTGTTATTAATCATTTCATAATGACTTTGTTTACATGTGTACCAGTATCCTCATTATAAGTTTTGATCAAAATAAAGATGTCTTTTACACAAAATTGAGAAATCCGTTTGTTTTTGTTTTGATATACACGATCACACAAATTGGCTAAATTTACATTCCTTTGCTTAAATTTTAAATTAGTTTGACTCTGCCATTTAAAGACTAGGCTACTGTGCCTTGTATTTTGGCTTATTTTGTGTCTTTTCTTTATTTAAAATACCAAGTATATCAAACTCTTTTACTATTGAATGACAAAATGTTCTTTCTTAATTATTAATTACTGAGATGCTCGATTTTGTTGCTAACACTAGGTAGTCAGGCAGCAGTCAGAAACTTTGATAAAATGTCTTTGTGCATCAGATATTTTGGCTCCGATTGAAATTTTCCAGGTAGCACATTTGATATCTTATCGAAATATTCAGATATCTTATTATCAGGAAATGACATTTAGATGAGCAAACACCTGAAAAGTACTACAATGAGATACAGAAATGAAAAGGTGATGCCAGAAGGAATGGCACTAAAGAACAAAAAGTAACAGTATAACTCAACCTTACAACAGAGCGATTACTCCAAAGATGAGTAGAATGTAAGAACATTTGAAGTGCATTCTCTACATAACTGTGTCTCAGGTTTATATACCTGCATTGCCACCGGTCTGCTTCCTCCAGGCAGCCACGTTGCCCTGGTTACCACTGCCGCCAGCACCGACCTTTGCCCCCTGCTGCAACGAGCGAGCTGCAGCATGCTTACCGGACCTACTACCCAGTGCTGCTGCTGTCACCGCATTCTGCAGCTGTGAGGAGGAGAAAGAGTGGGCCACACTACGAGCGTTAACTGCAGACTGGAGGTGTGACAGATGACCCTGTACAGACACACAAAGAGATCGGAGTTTTGGTGCAGCTGCACTACATTACATTAAACCAACATTGTGGCTGTGAAAAAACATTTAAACCACAAGCCTGGTCGTTCAACAATACAGTCAAATGCTTACCTGCTTAATGCTGGAGTGGTGAGTAGACACAGGTATGTGCTGCATGGCAGCCCTGACCTGCTTATACTGGTGGGAGACCAGCACCTCATTTTTGGACAGTGAGGGGGAGGACAAGGTGGATTTAGAGATTGAGGAAGCAGAGGAGGAAGAAGAGGAGGCTGCCTGCTGGAGTATACGCTGTTCAATCTCCTGCTCCTGTTGGAGTGCTTTGACAAAGGCTGCCTTCAATCGACTGGTGTGCTCAGCCTTTAGGGCCTTTTTCTGATTGGACGACATGCATTGGTCACAGAGGATGGTCCCAGCCTTCTCCTTTCTCCAGCGAGAGGTAAAGTCAGTCTTACACTGGGCACAGGTGTATGGCTCTTTGGGAATGGAGCTGGCCATTGCTGCAGCTGGGCCAAGATTACCTACATGATGGATAACAGACCCATGGTAAATGCAGAGGTTCTTTGGACAAGGTTTCATACTATAACATTCAGCAGGTAGATCTACTGCTGTTCTGTAACATCTCCAAACTAGTGCAAACATGTACCCACCTCTGCCGTGCATCTCCAAAAGTTTTTGCACCACTTCCTCTAAGCCCAACAAATAAATGAATTCATTATTGGCTGCAGAAGGCAGGAAGTTGAAATCAGGGGCAGGAGGTTTTGGTGGAGGGATCTCGAGCAGCGTCTTCTCCAATTGCTTACGTAGTGCAAGTTTAGCAGCTGCCTGCCGGCTGGCTGGAGAGTCATTGACACTAGAGTTGGGTGAGACTGAAGAGCCTTTTAGGCTGGTTGGAGAGGCCTAGACACCAAAAAGAAGAAGAAAAAAACCTGTTAGAAATGACTATGAAGACACCATTTTCATATTTAGCCACCTATGCAATGAAAAGGGTTCCAAAATTAAATGCCCTCTCATCTAGAATTTCTCCATATTCAAATGCAATGACCATGTATTGCCTTACCTGAGGGATGTTGACCATGACATTACTGTTGGCCACATTAGCCACCCGAATGAGTCCCTGCTGAATGATCCTCTGGCCCTGGACCTGGACATTGGGCACAGAGGCCCTCGGAGCCAGCAAGAGTGGAGGGGGCCCTGAGCCGCTATGCTGCTGCTGTTGCTGACGTAGACTGGCTATCTGCTGGGGAGTCACTGCAATAGGCTGATAGCCACCAACGGACACACAAAAACAGACATTAGAGAGGACAACTATCCACAAAATCATGGAGAGATGCGAGAAGGAAAAAGAAAATATATATATCAACCAAGAACCTTAAAGTTGGTTGACAGAAGAATAAATAAAAAAAAATAATTAAGGTTCTATATACTTCCAAAACACTAACCTGGGCTCCTCTGACCAGGGGGGGCATGACACTCTGAGAGTTGTGTTTGGACGGGATGTGTTGGCCACCCCGCACCAAGGGAGGGGGAATCACTGTGCCTGAGCTGCGACCTGTCACCTGTAAAGTAAAAACAATTTGATCAAAACTGAATGGCCTTCCTCCACACAAGTAGTAAACTGTCTACCGTGTGTGTTATAAGTCTTATCACTGCTATAATATTCTGTAGTTTTACATGCAATTATACAATAGCAAGACAAAGTTTGGTCGGATCATCTATATTACAATAACAGTCAAATACAATGTGAATAAACAAACAGCACATGAACTATGTTGTACAGAGTAGGTGAACTCTTAAGTTTAGTAATTCAAAGAACTAGATTATGCCGCACCATAACTTGTGTGCTTTCTTGTCTTGATATGTCATCCAACCTCTCCAAACCACTCATGTGCCCAAAGAACGCAGTCCCAAGAGTGTCTTGTAATGAACTTAAGACATGTCTCAGCAGTTACGTTCTTTCATATTTGCATGCTGTGGTCTTGGTGGAATAATAGCACGATGACTACCAAGACCTGAACTTTTAACAACTGTAGAAAGTTTGTCTCATTGTGAATAGATGGATGCCCAAGTCGTGAAAAAATATTTTGAGCCTCAGATTCATCTTGCTCTATAACTCTTCTATTAGAGGTAAAAGTTGGAATCAAGCCATGTATCTCACCAACTGGCTGGACTGTAAGTCAATACTCAGTGAGTTTGATGACAATGAAAAGAGAACTTGTTTGTAATTCCTTTTTATTCAAACTGTGTTTGTCAAACTGTGACTTAGATGATGGCAAGACCACATAATTAGAGCAGTCAATGCAGAATTTCTGGTTATTCCAAGTGGTTCACAAATAACTAGTGCAACTGTAGACTCTGCAATACAAGTTCGGACGAATAAGTGAGTAGCTACCTGAAGGGATCCTTTGCTTGATGTAATACTACCTCTCACCAAAGGGGGAGGAGTAGCCACAGAGCCAGTAGCCTGAACATTAAGGAAACAGCATTACAAAACATAATATTTTAGTACAAACATTACATCATATGGAAAACAGACATTTATAGCCCTTCTTCACTAGTACCTAACTCAGGTCACCTTGGCATGACTCAGTTTTTAGGGTTTTCCATTAGGTGGTAGAACCTGGTACTCTTTTAGTACCTACTCAGGCAGGGTTCCAAGTGATCGGAGGCCATCCGATCACTTGGAAAACCTGGTATCGAGGTATCGAGGTAAATGGCAACACAAAAAAAACAGTGTGGTCTCCAACAAAAAGCCATACACTGAGCAGCCATATACCATAGCCTCGATGTCCTTTTTTGTGGAGGACCTCACAGGACTTTCAGCCGCACTGTTATAACAACCCTATGCTCATTAGGTGGTAGTCCATTGTAAAGGAAAATGACCGAAACACAGTCGCGTAGGTACTAGTGGAAAAGGGCTATCAGAAGAATGGGACTTGTCTGATAAGAATTACTTGTACCTACTGGCTCATACAAAAATAACACAGATAAAACTACAAAAAAATGTTAAAGGTCTTGTTACCTTCTGTACTGTGCTCTCCTTTTGGATCTGGCTCTGTCGTAGTTTCTTCAGCAACACTAGTTTGGCCTCTTGGAGTCTTAGTTCCTCCTTGAGCTGTTTGATGATGCGCTCCCTTTCCTCAGGTGAACTCTTCTATAAAATGACATAGAAGATAATAATGAGAAATCAATTATAAGGCTGGGACTTTCCACTACAGATTAATTGGGCCAACTCAACACATTAGCTGACTGAAATAAAAGCACATAGAATGTGTCAACAAAAATTGCTGCATCTGTTTAAGTGATACATTTTTCTATCGTTTTTCGCACAAAGTTGGAAAATGGAGTTTCAAATCAGTAAACAGAAAGGAATCATTACCAATGTATAAATTATTTTTTCCTACCATAAGTTTATCTGTGTCAGTCTTTGTGAAGCAGTGGCCATTCATGAGAGGACTGGATGGCTCATTGTCCGATAACACAATCACATCATCTGGCGAGGGCGGCTGTCGCTCTTTCTTAATGTCGCTGAGAGGAGAAATGTTGAAAGATCATTTAATAAGAGTCCGCTTTGTATTATACTTTAATACACTTTAGTGTTAAAAAAAAAACAACTGCAATTACAATGTAGTTTTGTCTTTCATCCAGTAGATGGTAGTATTCAATTATAATTTTACCTTCCTTGTTGTAGTGTGAATGTGTGCTAGGACACACAAGAAGGAAAGAAGCAAGAGATCAATAATGGAGTAATGGCGGCAGGGGAAGAAAGCAACAACCCATTATCTTTGAAGAAAGGTAAAATCGACAGTCCTTCTGAACGCTCCCGTCCAACAGCAAGATTGCACCCAAACAACACGTAAACAAAGGCCAAATTAAATGCATTTATTTTTTGTTTTTAAATTGAAGAAAAGGCTGAAGACTTTTGATGAAATGTTAAGTAGCTTTTCCTGAGCACCAGGGAGAACAAAGGCGACTAGCGGAAAGCTTCATTTGCATGAGTCTGCAGAAGGGTGGAGATAAGAAGTTGGGGGTTGTTGTAATTTAACAGCTCATGGACCATGGCAGAAGAATAAATCTGCCTCTGTCACGGTGGGGAGCCTGTCAGGTACTAAAAGACTCAGTGGTAAGGAGAACTAAGGGAGGATGGGCTGTGATATGACACTATGTGAGGGGTACTGATTAGTGCCATACTGTGGAGTTATGCATGTACACATGCAGTGTAGTTATGTAATTGTTCAATTGCTGTCAAGCTGGAGGCTTCAGGGCTTCAAGCGCAGACCCAGTTTGCCACTCAGACAAGGCCTCACCCCTCCCCTACCTCTGTGGCGAGGCCTGTGGCCTAGCCAGATCGGCACAGCCTGGGCCTCAGCTCTCCCCTCCCTCCCAGCTGCCGACATCAGAGTCACAAGCTGAGCAGAGCGGCGGTCTGCTGGAGACACTGGAGAGGGTGACAGTGAGGGGGAGGGGAATATACATGGCCAGGAGCCAACCTATTGTGTACACTCTCTCTCACTCGGTTACTTCTTCACACACCCCTCCCCCATCCTTACTTACTTCATCTTTTATACTCCAACTCACTGACTCAGACCTTCACATTTTTCTCTTCCTTTTGTTCACTTCTGTCTCCAGACACGTTTCTGTGCCATCTACTCCTCCTTCACAGCAGCTGCCCTGACAACAACCCTCAGCAGATATTGCACGATCAGTTCAATAAGGCAAGCAATAACCATGTTGTTTATGAGACAATCATTTCCTTAGACTAAGCAATCACAACACAAATCCCAACAAACATTTGGTGTCATAAAAAAAAAAAAAAAAGAAAGAAAATTCAGCTGCTGCCGAGAACACGAACCCTCCTAAAAGAGTACTTTCCTGACAGGATTCATTAAAATCTGGTTTGGAAAAAAAAAAAAAAAAAAAAAAAAATCATGAGATAACCTGCAAGTTTTAGAAAATGCTATTCCAAGAAAGATTACCCTCCCTAAGCACTGCTAAGGTTTTTCTCCCCATAGGTTTACATGTCTTTTTATACAACATGATTAAAAACAGCACAACACATAACTAGCACTAGAGGAGAGGTGGGAGCTTCATCCTCTCAAACAAAAGCTTAATGGCAACCCAGCTCCTTGACTGACTTAGTCGCTCTGCCAAATGACACAGAGCACCAACCACCGCAAGCTAGTAACTATTGAGAACAGCTTACACAAGCATCACAACACACACCAACTTGGTTATGTAATGTCCAGGGTTTCTGCAATGCTCGGCTTCCCCAATCGTAGATTCACACTGAACCTACTGTAGGACTGCTGAATCAGTCATTATGAGGTGCAGTGGAATTCTCATTCAGAACGCAATGCAATACTGCCAAGTGCCATTTCAGACTACGCATGACTCTCGTAAGGTAACGAAATGCCATGGCTAATTACAAGAGCAAATAAAACAAAGTGCGCAAATATTGGCATATAGTTATAATGTACACGAAGCATTAACATGCATGCAAACTACTTGAGTAATGCCTCACCTTAGGGAAGAGGTCAACAACCTGCCCTTGCGAGGCATGGGTTAGAATTAGGGTTAACTGTGAAAATTTATATGAATTAATTTATCCTCTCCCAATTACTGCCATCCACCCATCACTCGCATGTGCTGCTCTTTTTTTCTCCGATTGTTTGGTAGGAGAAGCTAAAATGCCTCTTTTGATGTCGAAGGCTGCCGATGCCTGCTTTAGGGACAAACTTGTGAAATTGCAAAGTTGAACACACCAAGCAAAAACTTGGTTGAAAGGTCTGCAAAAGCTATAAGGCTATAAAGTAAAGTTATACAAATTCTGGTTACTGTCAAAGCCTGCTTCTGTATTAAAAAAAAAATACAAAAAAACCCCCAAAAAACCCACAAAAAACAAAACAAAAAAAACCCCAACCAAGACGAGTTGGTATGGTAAGAAAATGAAAAAAAAAAATCCTATAAAAGCACCCTAAAGATCTGGATGTTCATCAATGGGAAGGGAGAAGAAAAAAAAAACAAACAAAAAACACAAAACCCAAGCTTCCCCCCAAAACAGAAGTCTGTATGAGCTGCTAAAATTTGGCTTCACATGTCCTTGCTAAGTAAAACACTGAATAAGAATTGTGTTAATGGAAGGACGGCGCAAAGGAAGTGTGTGCTCTCCAAAAACACTACATTGTTGTACGTCTCAAGTTAATTTCAAAAGGCAATGATGTGACTGGATCAACAAGGGCATGGCACACCAAAACCAGCAACTTGTTCTGACTATTAAAAATGTGAAAGGATCAAAGGTTGAGGCTGAACTGCTACTTCTGGGCCTGGATGCCCCTCAGTTCTTTAGGCAACAATGAATTCAACTGAATCAAAGTTTAGCGTATTTCAGGGCAGCATTTAATGATCTGAAGCTTAAGAAAGGAGCTGGATGATGGTCATGATAAGAAAACCCGTGTTTTCGAACTGTCCAAGTTAAGAGTTCCAACACCGACCTAAAGACTACACTAGGTTGTGGACGTGGTCAGCTGACAGATGCCCTGAACAAATGGTGCTGAAGGAGCTTGAAAGATGCATGTGTAGCCAGTTCATTATAGTGTATCATGTGGATGAGTCTGCAAAATGCCCCCCCCAAAAAAAAGGAAAGGACAGCACAGACATCCAACTGGGGCCTTGCAGTCCCTCTCAGTTGATTTAATTTATGCTGCTCAAACCCCAGCAAGTAATCACACACTTGCAAATGTGGAAACTGTAACACCATCTTCACTGAGATGTTGCACTATGGCATAAAAATGGGCTGTTGATACATTTGAAATATATTTATGAACTGAAACAGTGTTTTGTAGTAGCAGGAACAATACAAAGTTCTCATTGTTGTGTAAGACTCCTGAGCATCTACTGATAACATCTCAGAAGCTCACTAAATTTAAGAGCTCCCTTGATTTTTCCAGCCTGCACTGTGAATGATGACTCAGTGTTTTCAATAAAGATCATTTTTTCAAAGTCTAGTCAAGTTTTGTTTCTCAATAGTTGTGAGGTAGATGAGGATCAGACCATATTTTATGAGTAATCGATTCAGAAATCCTGGTCATTTCAAAGGGTTCATGACTTATTTTTTCTTCCAACTGAATACGTTCACACTTCCAAGATGTCCAGCTCAGTTCAGTTACTATATTTTTCTCTGGCGAAGAAAGATGTGGTTTGCATTCCATTTCAGTAATAGTTTTACAAAGCTTGCCAAGACACACCAAGTCCTCTATATAGTACAACAATAAAATCATCGTTATGCGGTGAGTATGCACACAAACGCATGCTGAGAGTTAAACGGGGGCCAAAGGTGACGCCTGTGTGTCGTTATGATGCACCACAGACAGAGCCAACAAACTTTCAGCATAATCACAACCCTGTTCCACTTTAACTGCCATCAGATCAGTGTGTGTATTTATCGCTCTACCAAACACACATCACATGACATCAGGCATTTCTCTGAGTAGTCATGTGACACACCCACTACCCCTCCTGGCCCCTCCTTCCTCCAACTGCTCCTTCCAACGTGGAAACCATGGCAACGGCCAGTTGGAACCAGTTTGTGACACATAGCCTTCATTTTGTGTGAAGTGTGAGGCAGAGTTCAGGTGCTGCTGTGGGAGAAAATGGAGCCCAGGCCTCAGGAGCCTCAAAGTTTTCAAAATGGGGGCAGGCTGCCGACAACCACACAGCGACTTCCTGTATGACTCCTGTCAGACCACTTGCTGGTGCAAAGAAACGAGAAACTCCAATCGACACGTCTCAGCACAAAACCTTGCGTTGTGCATGAAAGCATGAACTTCAGGGCCTACAATACATAAATAACTCTTGAGAAGTTTTCAAACAATCTTGCACACAAAAATGTGGATGAGTACTCCAACTCAACTGTCCTTTTAACCCATTTGATGATTGAGTAATAGTTAAACATAATCAAATGGAAACAGAAAGAATTTTGCATTTTGATGATTAGGGTCTATTTTATGAAAGTGCAAATATGTGAGAATTGTTTTCTTTGGAGACAGCTGGCTGACTATGCAAAACTCAAGACCCAGTGTACACGCAAGTCATAAACACTTACCGATACCAGTGGGCGATAATTATTGAGTCAAATCAGTTTTGCGCTGACTAAAATGTTCAGCATTAACGTAATAAAGTTAAAAAAACATTAAAATTTAACTGTCATTACAGATTTGTTCATTTTCAGTTTAGAAAGATGAATATAAATCACACCTGTTATGAGTTAAATTGAAGCTAAACATCTGTATTGCTCCCCATTTTAAACACTTTACTTTTTAATCACAAACTAATGTGTGCAACAGCACAATGTGAACTAAACAGGAGTACATTCCCTGTAGCCACCAAACTCTGAACCCCTACATTAGCACTGTTAATATTACTTCTTCTTTTCTGATCTTTTTACTTTTCTCACCTTTTGGATGTGCTCATGTCAACAGGCTCATCTCCAGTTTGCACCTCCACCTTAATGGTCGCTTTCACTTCACCAGCCTTCAGGATGCTAGCTGCTACCTTAGCAGCCTGCTCACTCTTGAGCTTGACACTCTCGGTTCCAGATCCCACAAGGGCCAGAGGGGTCCCAGCTGCATCGCTCTTCTCGAGTTTAACACGTTTACTGTCCATGTCGCCCAGGGACCCAGCAAGAGCTGCATGGTCCCTCTCTAGAGCCCGCTTCTGGCTGCGTGTTTGACGCACTGCGTCCTCTGACATGGCTGCTCTCACCCTGGAGAGAAAGACATAAAGGAAAATGTTACAAAATAAATCTAACTACATTAAAAAAAAAAAAGAAAAAAAAAAAAGATTTGGTTGTGGAAAAAAAAAGTAGTCATCAAACAGATTAAGGTGCACTCTTACTGTAGGGCTAAGGTTCACAGATTTGGGGGCAAGCCCCAGCAGACTGGTGAAGTATATTAAGCAAATCTAAGCTGAATAATTGTGGATTTTTAAACAAAATTATTTTGCCATTGAAACAAACAAACTTGCCAATGCTACTGTGCACAGTTAATTTAAATCAAACATGATCAGCCCCAATCCTGTATGGGGCCTGGATGCATGCAAGAAAATGCTTGAGAACGACTAAACGTCATCTGTGGAGGTTCTCAGTCATCTAGGTCAAAGTAGTTTAAAGTGCTTCAGTTGAGGGCAGCTGTGAAGAAAGCTTTTAAACGAAAGGCAAAATGTCTTCAAAAACCTAAAAGAAGTTCAGTTGCCTTCGACTCGAGCACTCCATTCAACCTCTATTCTAGGGTATTTTCTATAGTTCAGCATTACTACGAGAATTCCAGAAACTGGTTTCCCCACACTATTTAAATAAGTAAATATTTTGTATGATTTGCCAATACGACATAACACACTATATCAGCAAGGCTGCTTAATCCTACTACATACATTTTTATGACTCAAGCCTTCTTGTGGGCCACCTTCATAATTTTCCTAATAATCCACAAAACAAAGTAACATGTTATTCCTGTTTTAATCTCTATTCCCAGAGACCAGCGAATAAGATGCACTTGAGCACTCTATCAAGTGGGGGCTGATGTTCTAATTCAAATCTGATTTTGGAATTTGAGACAAAGAAATGGTGGTATGCATCTCGAAGTAAACTAGTGGTCAACATCTCAAGATACCTCAGCTGGGCAAAACTGGATAGCAGTCTGTGTGTCAGCTTTGCAGTGCTGACATATATGATCTTGGAAGCAGCCTTTGTCTTAAAGGAAAAGAACGAGAGAAGAGTGGGAGGGGTAGTTTAATCGAATAACCTAACATGAACCCAACAGTCAGGGTAGGATGCCAATCAAGTTTAATCAAGTTACATTTGTTTGAAGATTTTAAGCAATAAATCACATTTTATTCCACTCATTCCTATACCATGAAATATAAGCAAGAAATATGTCGATATAAGTTGTAGAAGTATGCTATAAAAAGAATACACCCTTAAATGTTTTTTTTAGTCTATAAAATGTAGAGTTTAAAAATGATAACAATGTAATATTAATATCTAATACAGGCATCTCCTTTCCTACTGCCAGTGTCCCAGATGCTGACCTTAATCTCATTCAGTACAGTTGCAGCAGACGATGAGAGACCCACTTAGGTTTCTGAGAAAAAGCCATTACACAGCAGAAAAATAATACCAACACTGTGCAACGCTGACACCAACCACACCAATGTAGGCCATGTATTCATTAAGCACTTTGTGCTTACAAACATTTTTTCTCATGTATCCAAAGTTTCAAATATGACAGACTGTACTGTACTCAGACCAAAATCATGAAAATGCCTATTGCATATCTAATGACACGCTTAGACTAACCACTAACTGTATCCCAGGATTGTTTGAAAGACAAAAAATGTTAGAATTTATAAACCAGACTAAAACTCGTTTATGCTTGACAAGAGATGCAGGTTTAATCTCAAGACAAAACAGTAGAATAAAGCAAGGGAGATGGTTGGCTATAAGCACATCCTGCACAGGAAACAAGGCAGCAGACGAGGAGAAGAAAATGCTTGAGCCGCAATGCTTTGGGGCTCATCAGCTGATGATGAGCTGATGAGCAAACATGGTTCACTTATGTGTCAGTTAAGAATAAAAAAACTAAATAGTTAAAATTTAGTACCTTAATGTCTTAAGCCAACAGAGAAGGAGGAAAAAAATTGACCTGCCATTGCAAAATGATATTATTCAAACAACTACTGAAAAAGCACTACATAAAGTTAAATATCTTTTGATTTGTCCCAGTGAACACCCATGGTCATCCGCTGTCACTGTATGTTACACAATCAGAGCATATGTGACCTACATTGCATTGTTTAGTCTGGATCTAAATGCTCTCTTATCAAACTAGGGCTAATAGGATCTGTGGTTATTTTAGAACTGGTACTCAATCCCTTTTAACGTTCAGAACTATTTATACTAGTTCTACATTTTTAGGGTATAAACAGTTAGGCTGTCCAGTTCTTTGGGTTCTTTAGCCATGCTGGCTCACTCACAGGATGATCACGCCCCAAATTAATTCTCACACATTTATTGAATAGGTCACATTTGTTTATTAAGTTACTATGCATTATACTAACACACAGCATAAAAGTTAACTGGGTGCATTTATATTTAACCACAGGGCATCTTATTTGTTGATCACACATGTCTGCGACATGTCATAATTTGTATTGTAACAAAGTCTTGTGTCTCCATGTAAACTCAGGTATTAACTTGTTCCCAGCTTATGAGATGTGCACTGTGCTATGTTTGTTGATAAACACTGATATTCCAATGACAGGAAAAACTTATAAACTTATATTTTAATATCTGATTGCTTAGCTGATATTTGACCATTAAATGAGAATCACATCATTTAATGGTCGTCTTATCTGCTGAAAGATTTTGGGTTGTCCTCTACCCATATTAGACCATTTAATAACAAAAAGATATGATTTTTTTAAGTTACAACTGTATCGGTATGTACAGTAGGGCTGTGTCACATATCATCTGTGAGAATGCCAGTGTAATTTTTTTTTTACATTTTAAAAACACAAAAAAGGTCATATCACTGCTATAGCATGCACTCGCCATGCACTCGCCATGCACTCCCTAGCGCACACAATGACAAGACAAGCCTGGGCATGTCTAAGGGAGCCACAAGAGCAAAAGCTGAGTGTGAGCATCAAAAAACAATTAACAACTTAAGTAAAGGACAACTTCAACAACCTTTGCGAAATACGCAAGAAAATTGCTCCTGCTAAAGGTGAAAACAGCAAATTTGTTTTGCCATCAAATACAAATGGGCTAGAAAAGAGGAGATGTTGGCAGCTAGCAATGTTCAACCAAAATGTAAACAAACAACTCTATCACGCATTGCTGGAGCACTCACTAGCGACACTCCACATAACAGGAAGAGCTAACGGTGAATGGAAATTACCGACATGGTTATATGGTGGAAAAAAAGCACTTTACGCAAATGACTAAAACACCTGATCCAAGATACAAAATCCCAGTCAGAAAATACTTTTCAGTTTATGTGAGAATATAGTGCAGCTTTACTTTAGTTACTGTTAAACTAAAGTGTTCAACAGTTATTTTGTGCTTTTCCTCAAAATTTAGAGGGAATACACTACTTTGGGTCACTACTATTGCACTCTATGACCCCTTTTCCATTAGCACCTACTCGGATCAACTCGCCATGGTTTTCAAGTGGGTCATAGTACCTGGTACTAAAATAGTACCTGCTTGACCGGGGTTCCAAAGCGATCTGAGCAGGTACTAAAATGTGACGTCCTACATGCCAACCGACTGGCTGATGCAGTGGCGTCACTCAATGAGTCATCAGAGGGTCTTGTTCACGAAAATCAAAACTGACATTTTTGAAACCCAGCAACAAGGGAAATGGCTACAGAAAACAATGCTGTGGTATCTGAGTATGACAAAAAGCCACAGACTGAGCTGCGGGTTATTATCGCTTCGATGTCCACCTTTGTAGCATTCGTGTCGCATACCAATTACGTCACAGAACACTCGACCGCGCTGCTTTAACGAAGACCACGCAAATTGGGTGGTACTCAATTGTAATGGAAAATCAGTCAGAGGCGAGTAATGGCGAACCATGTGAAGTCAATCTGAGTAGGTACAAAAGGAAAAGGGGTTTAGGCTGCTGCTGCTGGGACCTTCCAGTAGATTCACACTTCAAATTAACAAGTGAGTTATCAATGACAGCAGCGCAAAAAAAAGGATGGAAAATGCACTTCATGGTGCCTGCAAGCATCAATGCCCACCCAATATCATCAGAAATGTAAACACATTTTCTTGAAATACTGTGATATAATTTTGACAGTATATCCCCCCAATGTACATTATTTGTAACACAGTAGTGCCTTATTTTATTTATCTGGGGCATCTACTTTTTTTTGACACAACTTCACTTGCATGACTGATCTTTTTTTTTTTTTTTTTTTTTTTTTAAGTTAAATCTCTACGACCTGACGCATCACTCTAATGAGGCGAACAGACCCAAGCTACACGAGCAAAATGCTGCATGCTGCCTACCAGAGCCACTCACCCTAGATATGGAGGTTTAGGGGTTGTTGTTTTTTTTTCTTCCAATTTTTTGAACCGTTATCTGCATTACTTAAGTAATATCACATTATATTGCATAGATAGTCTTCCTAACATGCCATTGCCTGTATTTCACTAATAATATTTTATATATTTTTCCCCTACTACATGCTACATTGTTAGGACAAAAGGAAAAATAAAGTAACAAAGAGGAATTCCACAAAAAACACTATAATGTATACAAACATCTCTTTATGAATATTCCAGCTGTAAAACATACCACTTAAAGAACTGCACTGTGAGGTGGAAATATGAAACTGCTTTTCAGCAATTTCTACAAAACACTTTTCCCCAAGACTGCAGTTTGTTCCAACAATTCATCTCTGTAAATTTGGCTCAAATTTAATTTTAAGACAAAGCCACCCCTGACTCTTTGCAAGACGTTGAGCTGAGATGTTAGCAAAAAGTACACCAAAAAAACCCCATTAAAAACAAAATAAAAATACATACAGTGCAGTTAAAAATTCAGGTTTGTTTGCATACGTCTGGACTCTCCTCTGGTACGCAGCAAGGACAGATGTGCCCTGCCGTACCACCACAGGACACAAAGGCCATTTATCTGCCAGAGATGACAGCTTGCGTGTGGGTGTATACATACCACACACACTGCTTCAGAAATCACAGTTTAAGCAGTAAGGATGTGGAAATGGTAGTTGCACCTTGCTCGCACTTTAACAGTGGCGGTGAACCGTGTAACGTAGAAAATGACTATATTCCTTTGGGACAGTGCAGTCACATCTCAACATCACTAAAATGGATGTGGCTCCTTGTTTCCCCAACTAGAGACACATGGCTACCTTTGTCCCAGAAGACATGGACAGCATCATGAATCGAATAGTTAATGTAATGATGCACTGCTGCTAAGCAACATGGGGGGGCAAAAACAACGGTTCTACATGCGCATGTGATGTGTTGTGTATACACTTGAGACTAACTGGTAGTAATTTATATTCACTGTTGTATCAAGCCCAATCATGCTTAGTCTTAAGCAACACACTTAACCTGCACTATCCACAACCATATCTATAGCATATGACTTAGAGGAGCATCAAGCAAATACCAGGTGTTACTGAGCAGGTAGGATCTGAGCTGCATCACCTCTTCACTACCACAGAGGCCTGGAAAAAGTCCATCTATACCAGTGACACTCAAAAGGGCTGAAAGGCAGAAAATAAAACACTCTAATAAATCAAATTAGGATTGTATAAGATGCATGTATAAGATGCATCCAAGAGCTTCACTTATAACACAATATGAAAGACTATCTAAAAATCTGGATTATGCTGGATATTAGTGTGTGGAATGAGCAATTGCAATTAACTGCCCCCCCCCAAAAAAAATCTTTGCTCAATTAACCATTAGCACTTAGTGCACATTCCATGTTCCCACAGCTCCATGTATCACTAAAATCAACTGAAACTAACAATACAGTCCTACAAACAGGTCTGGCTTGCCAGTCAGCAAATCCATTGGGAGATGGCTGAAGGAAACCAGTACCACAAGTCCCATTACCTGGGACTGCATAACCAAGAATATCAGTTCTGCATCCATGTCCAAAATCACTGATCAAAATGCTGTAAGTATGCTGACCACTGTTACTATATATAGTTTGTCATTCCCACTTTTAGCAGAAATTATTTTGCATATTTAGCAAAGCATTTTTAGAAACAAATTATTATGATTTTATTAAATCATATTCAGAATCTAAGAAGGGGCTCTCACTCTCGGACATACCTGGACTTGTCTCATTCTTGTGCACTCTATTACTGATATTGTCATATGACACCTATATATGACGTAAAACTTTAAATCAGTATTATCTGCCAAAACGGTATTGCAAAGTGCTCGTCTGAGCTCAGATTACAGAAATTTTAAATGGTAAACAATTATGCCCTTAGGTTAGTAAAATATTTGCTGCCAAAGAAGAACACATTCACCCAACAAGATTAAAAACAGTGCACTTTGTTAAGGATGCACTATCCACATGTCTTTGCCACAGACCATAAATAAAGGATGTACAACACCCATTTATTTGTAGCCTACAAGTATTGATATTCAGACATTCACCATCTTGGTTGCCAGTTAGACCTAAATGCCAACTACAAAGTAACACATATGTGGACATGGCTAGACCACAGGGGGTCCATTTCATATTTCAAACATTAAGATCTAAAAAAAAAAAAAAAAAAACAACCCCCCCCCCAAAAAAACAAAACAAAAAACAAAAACAAAAACAACAAAAACAAAACAAAACACATTTTTAAGAAATTACAGGCTAAATACAATGGACAATTACTTAACTACTCGTTTAATATGGATACTGACCCAGCACTTTACAATTAATGCATTCATGCTGGTGTAAACAACATCATGAGGATTCATCTCTTTTATATTAAAGGGCACTACCAACAACAAAAACCGAAATGACAAGAAAATGAGGAAAAGGTTAGATGAGCACCAGCTAGTGATTAGTTATCTGTGTCTGTTTTTCTCAGGAGACTGTAGAGGATGAGTGGATGCATGTCTCTCTCATTTCCCCCAGAATAATAAGGCCTGAGGGCAAAGTAGATTTTAGACTGAAACAAAACACAAAAACAACACCAGTGAGTGAGACCGGATATCTCTGATTCTCACACAATTTGAATTATAAAACAAATTAAAATCTTCGTGCCAAGGTGTTTGCTTCTCAAATGCCGCCAAAAGGGCTTGTGTAAATCAATGCATTTAATACATGTACAATTCTGCACAAGTGGCATGTAGGCTAACAAAAAACCTGCTATCTGGGCATGTAGTGCAGAGGGATAAAATACAGTTGCATAAAAGCAATGGAAATCTTGTGACCTGGACTGACACATCACGTTTTATTCTCAGTCGGAGCTTCTATTGTGCCCAGCAGTTCACAGGGACAGATCAATGGCAAAGACTCATACCCTCAGGTAGCATGCTAGCCTCTCATCTCCAGCACTGTAATGATCTCTCCCACTGGGAATGGACTCAGCCAAGCAACACATTAACAGCCATTTTAAAAAAAAAAAACTGGGGCTTTTCAATTGTGTCCTTAGGGTTCAGTACAAAGGGAAACAACAATTATACTCTCCAATAAAAGCAATACAACTATAGATTATTACTGTGCAATAAAAGCCAATCAGCAACTGTTTCATATGTAGCTAAGGGGCCCTGGCCTTTGTAATATTTAACTTAAACTGCCAGTTACCATACTGTGAGATATGACCAAGTGATGATCTTAAATTAAAGCAATTACTTACTAAATGCCATCATAAAAACTTTATAAAAAACAAAATTAACAAAGAAATAAACATATTTTCAAAAATGGCACCTCCCTTTTCCTTCAGGATCTATATAATCTTTGGGGGGATAATAATAATAATAATAATAATAATAACAACAACAACAACAAAAGATGAGGCTACCTATGCTAATCTGTGCACCAGGCTAGGAGTGGGGGCAGGGACCCAGCTGAGGTGGTGCCATGGTTGGGGGAGGGAGAAGGGTGCAGACCGCATGTGGTTAGCTGAGCCATAATCTCACTGTACCCAAGTGAAAAATACTCGTCCTTGTCTTCTCTCTCTCTCTCTCTCTCTCTCTCTCTCTCTCTCTCTCTCTCTCTCTCTCTCTCTCTCTCTCTCTCTCTCTCTCTCTCTCTCACACACACACACACACACACACGTACACTCTTCGTCCTTCCCTCTACCCTTCCCTTTCTCACTCACACTCTCCTCAGTTCTTCTGTTATAGGCTCGCCAGCCCGTAAGTGTGTGTATGCCCCTACTGGTTGTGTCCTGAACGCCAAGGGTTAAGCCCCTGCCATTTTAACGCCACTGACAGATCAGACCATTAGGGTGTTACCTAACAAAATGGAAGCCTTTAACCCTGAATCTGCCAGACTGCTTCTGAGTGAGTGTGTGTGTTGCTGTGTGTGTGTGTGTGGGTGTGTGCGCAAGTGAGAACCAGAGCCACACAGAGCCCTGTGTGTCTCCACCTGGATTCTCCCTCAGCAACATGACGACAAAGACAACAACAGTAAGTCCAGGTAAAGGAAAACAGACTTCTGTACATGATCTCTCTCACACACAGACACAGAATGGCTGTTTGTATGAGGAAGACACTTTTTCATGTATTCTCATCAAGACCGCTAAGAAATAAGAAGTGCACATATTCTCACTGCCCACATCTCATCTGGATTTTGATAAGAATACACAGACAGAATGTGCAATTAAATAAAAATAAATAAATAAAGAGCAATCATTTCACACAATTAACAGAAAATGATATGCAGAGCCTCAAGCAACAAGAACATCGAAATCACGAAAGTCTAAGAAACACTAACATCTCAGTTAATGCTTAAGCAGTCTTCTCAAACTCCTAATCACAAAATTACTGGATATATTTTCAACCATTAATGTTTACTTTCTATAATAAAAAGGAATCACTAAATGTTTTCAAAACTCCTAGACAGGGATAATCTCCAATTTCAGCCAAATTGCTTCCAAATGGTTACTCCATAATCCTGTAAAACCAGAAGCACATACCCACATACAGAAGGAGGGCCAGGACACACGCAGACTGCTATCAGATTACATTTCTCAGAAATGAATGGTAGCAGGAAGTGCCCAGAGTACAGGGGAGGGAAAGAGCTTAAAGGTTGCTCAAAATAAATAAATAAATAAAAAATACAGTGTCCCAAAATCTACAACCTGAGTGCAACATCTGTGCACAATATTGAAGAACACAACCAGGTAAATTACATTTGGGTTTTGGAGTAGCTATACTTCTGAGTTAGAAAAGCAAATCATCAGGTTTCACAAGATCTTGATTAGGTGGGGTTCAAACAACAGGAAACCACAGAAAATAAAACATTTTGAAGTATAGCTGAGAAATCAAAATGTCAGTAGGCACATTCAGGCTGCACTTCAGACATGAAAGAAAACGCATCTGAAGCAAAGATTTGCACAGGCATAGCGCACGGCAGTTACAAATTTGGTTATGTGAATGACTAGAACAGCACTGAAAAAGAAAAACTGAAGTCTTACACAAAACACAATCACCACACTAACCTTCTCATTCATATGTCATGCATGGAGGAAAACTATTGTTAATTACTCTTTGGAATGAAAGAGTAATTAATGGAAATGAAAATGCTATATGAATGGGTATGATAGCTGATGTGCCAGAACTTGTTAGCCCTGTTGATTGAATGATATAAATAAAAGGAGAAGTTCAAAAACAAGAATATGGCACCCATATCCTGTCTCTTTTTCCTGATATTCCAGAGTAACTTGTCTAGTACACAGGAATCTAAAACTAAACCAGTACAACAAGGATTTTCTACCTTTGGAAGAACAACCATCATCCTAGGGCTTTGCGATATGACCAAAATCTCATATCCCGATATAAGACATTATCGTCCCGATAATGATATAAATCACAAAAATTTTAACATTTTCTGTAAATTCTGTGAATCTCGGGCAGCTCGACATTTCCAGCTGGGCGTCGTGTACCTGGAGTCGAGTGTTTTAACCAATGCATGAAACAATACATTTTTAGACATAAGTTGTAACGGCCGCCGTTTTCTTTGTGAGTATTTATTACACAGCGTGCTGCGGGGAAAAGCCTGTTCTAACGTTTGAGCACCTAGCGGCTCTTTTTTGCTTCTCATCCGTAAATACTCTGCATCTTTCACGTGGTTCAGTTTATTTTGAAAAGTCTCAACAGGAACTTGAGCTTTATTGTGAAAGGTTTATGTAGAAAATAAACAAGCGGACACGCGATGGTTTTACCGTCGTTGTTGCTAACGACAACACATAAAAAACAGTCGCTTGCCCGTCTGTAGTGTGGTTATATTAAATATAAGAGAAAGAGAGAACTTTAAGAAATTAATATAGCCACTACAGTGACCATCAAAACGATGAAAAAATATTGCCGTAAACAGTTTATTTTACGACACCACGAAACAAACGATAGCGTAAAATAAAACGACAGATGTTTTTAATATCGTCATCCGATATATATCATTATATCGAACAGTCCTACATCATCCAGCATCTAATTGATGGTGAAGTTTTAATTGAAGAAAAAAAAGGATATAAACCACATTCACACATGAACTCCCAATTACGTTAGAAGAATCACTCCATGACACTGAAGTCTCAAAGCAGCACACGACAACAGATTGTCCACTTTACACGTGTTCTCAATACTGGAAATAGATGAGGGTGGTGCAAGGGCAAAGGGTGACCACTTGCTAGTTGTGAATTCAACCAGTCCATTTCCTGGATTATTCTCACATCACCATGTATTGGTGTAGTTGGACTTTAAACTGTCTTTAATTTGCCATCTCGTACAATGTCCAGTCCGGCTGCATAAGACACTTGTGTTCACCTACGCACTTCTTTGGTAATATCAGGAAATGTTCAGAAGTACAGAGCATGTGTGAAAACAGCTTTCAAGACATTCAGCCAGTTTAAGTATGTGTAGCTCTGTAATAATCAATAGTCACTAACTAGTTGTCATTCTGCAAAATATGTTTTTTTTTCCCCCACCGATATCATTCGGTTAGCATACGTCTTTGACCCTGCTTAAAGTGTGTGTGCGTCACTACACCTAGAGGTGGAAAAGGGATTCAAATTCAAAATCTTTCCCGAGTTGACCCTTTCAAAATTACAGCATCAACACACCCAGAATCCACAATAGGTGTGGCGTTAAGCATGTCTGTTCGACTTTTTAAACCACACCCAGTATCTCGTCACTCTTAGTTGGTCCCACATATTTGGTCAGATTCTTTTTTACTTGTGCTATGACAAGTCTGTTTACAGGTGGGAGGAATATCATTAGAGTACTAAATGACAGGAGGCACGGCGTTCACATGTCACAGTTAGGATATACTGCATACAGTTTGCATTTAAAACCACTGAATTTAAAATAGCTCATATAAGTGCAAGTAATATGGGTAAGTGCCCTTTTAAACTGAAGGTAAACCTACCATTATCCTTTATATAATCATTATATTTTTTTAACCTACATACAAATGCTCATGACTAAAGTGTGCCATTTTAAGCCATACTCCACCAAAAGTGTTATCCCGAAGTATCAAACACCTGACGTCTGTGAAAGACCTCCATACTAAAATTTCACTCTGGTGCCACTCCTTTATGTGACACCCAAAAAAAAAAAAAAAAAAAAGCGCAACAAAGATGTTAAAGCATGTGATTAACAGGTTCAAATGGCTTTTGAATACACAGGTACGACTTGCAGGGTACAAGGGTTAATCTCCTGTTTGACTGCGTTCAATTTTGACAATGTTTTCTCACTTTTAGATTAGTTGACTAAGTTGATTATTTTTCCCTTTCATTTATTGACCAGTAAGAATGTCCAAAGCAGTATACATAGTTGGAATAGACACTTCTTGGTTAGCATCTTCTTTCATGCATCTCTCATGTCTTGCCTGTCTTATTAGCTGTGTGAAGCACTTTCAGAGGTGCTAGGAGCAAAGTATGACTTGACAGTATGTTTAAGCACGTGTTTTTTTTGGGGGGGGGGGTTAAAAAAGAAAGCCTTCTGATGTTAGCTGGCAGCATTCGGTAGGGATCCAGGAATATTTCTCCCAAAACACCTGTATCATACCTATACTGGCCTTTGTGGACTGATATAGGATTATCTGCAAATAAGATGACATTTAACGGATGTTAGTGGCATATGTTTCTGTTGCGTCACACGTGTTTCTGTTGCGTCACATCAATTTTATGCTGCCTGAATGTTTAAAGAGTGTGATAAGGATGTAAAAGAATGAAGTAGGAATGACACTGAGCTTCTGGAAAGATAACTTAATTTTTATGTAATATGATGCAGGATAAGACAATGTGTGGACCATCTCACAGTACTCTGACACAAATTCGAACATTTGAGAACCACTTTTACAATCATTTACCTGGTGTTACACTGTAAATTCCGTCTGGTTTTTCATCCTGTTCCCCTTACAATCCCTATCCACAGATGGGACTTTACAAACATGACCCATATCTACTAGAGAAACCTGACTCTGCAAATCATAATTTGGGTAAGTGGCCACGCTGTTCAAACTTCCACAGCCAATGTTATTAACCTTTGTTTTGATTACTTTTATGCCAGGCAAATAGTGCACTAATGAAATGACATGTACGCAGAATTCACACAATTCAGCCATGTCAGCCAGAACCGTTTGTCCCCTCTTGGACTCATGCCTTGATGCAACATGTATCCAAGTTGCCGGCTAGTCTGCTTGATGCACTGAGAGTTCGAGAACTGTCATGTTAACCCTGCCCCCATAATAGAACCAGCTGTAAGAGCCAGCCTGGGAAGAAAAAAAAAAAGTGTATTTCATAAACTGCCATAATGGAAGCGGTACCCGTTTTAGGCAACATAGTGTTCATGTGGGCAATCAAAGAAGTATTATTTCCATTAGCATTGTTGAAATGTTACTAGATACTCTAAGTAAAAATACCAAATGCATCTTAAAGTCTTGAGAATATGATTGGTTGCAGAAGAAAAAATAAGTATTACCTAACCTTAAATTAACTTAGGATGTTTAGTTGTGGATGTGGCCAGTCAGACAGCATGCATGTGCTACATGTAGGCAGCATCCAGTGTCTGGGAAACCCCCCCCATTAAACGCATCTTACTGTAAGTGTTGCATGAATTCAAAGTAAGGAAATGTGGTTGTAGCACACAGCAACACTGAAGAGGAGCAAAACTGGACGCTCTCACTCAATACTATATGGCCATGCAGTAGATAGTTATTTTTAGAGATGTTAAGTAGAGATAGGAATATACTGAAAGCCACAATACATATCAAAACCTATCATGGAAACTGAAATGTTACATTTTAGTTTCTCACTCATCTCAAGGTTCTTTCTTTGTCATGTAGTATAAAGTTTAAAGTGGAATTAAAAAGTCAAATGGGTTAGTTTCATTAAACACAGTGCCAAACTTATCAGTCAACAAACTGTACTTTAAACTGTTTGAGTGATCTCATTGCAAGAACATATGCATAATGGAGTCCAACGGGGTAAACAAGAAATCGTTCAGTTCAAACAGTGCAGGATTCCTCTACAGGGGCCAAAGAATTCCCTAAGGCCTTTGGGTGGGAAGCCCTGGCTGATATATGCCTGCTCTCCAACATCTAGCACAACTACCAGAAAGACAATTTCTTAGAAGAGCTTAAAAATATTTAGATTTATGGAGAAAAAAAAACACTTTAGGAAAACAATGCAAAATTAATCTTATTGTGGCAAGCAAAGGATGCAAGACTGTCAAGAATTGAAAGCAAGATGGCAAAGGGAACTACTCCTACACCACAGGACGTCAATTTTCACTATTTGACATCTTTAACTCACTTGTGAGTAGATTACCTCTGATGACATCACTGAGACAAAAAACAAATAAAACGACACTTCCTGATCTTTCATTCACACAATGCTTGACAGCAGATAGGCGACTGATTCTACTGAGACTTCATAGTTTCACCAGCACTTCCTGTTAGCCGTCTCAAAATGTCTGGCCTCAAACTAAACCTGACTGACAGCTGCATTAAACTGTTACACTGGGTGATTGAGATACTATTAACAATCCTCTAAAGCTATTGACTAAGCCCATTTAAAAAACAAAAAAAAAGAATCTGTGTTCATCAAATCATATATTCTTTCATATATAATTTTTTGTTTTGTTTTTTCATTAAAAAAAAAAAAAAAAAAAAGCAGCTCTCATCTGAGACATTTCATGCCTTGAATTGTCTCAGATGTAAGGCCACACCTTTGCCTCTCTCACTACGTAGAGATTTACGACATGCAAACTAGTACCTGCCTCTGACCTCAGCTGCACTCACGTTCTCTTGCAAGGTGAAGGGAGAGACAGCAATGGTCCACACTCTGGGTGTGTAGTTGAGCAGAAGAGCAAAAAACAATGCTTAATTTATAAAACAGGAAGCACATGAAGAGCATGCTAATCAGCCATGCCAGGAGAGGAAAAAAGTCACACAGCACATTTATTTAAAAAAAAAAAAATCCACAAAAGCAAGACTGCATCAGACAGTGAACAAGTGCTAGCCAATAAGAAACTAAATTAAAGGGCCATAAAAATCAAAGCATTTAGATTAAACTTGTTAACTTTAAACTGCATGCAGATGTACATGTTTCAGTCTTTAATTTCCTCACCTCTCATACCTTTTGAATGGGATGCTGTCATCCACTGCCAAATTAAAGTGTGGATCTGTTATTTTGCTTTTGTGGCATTCAAGAATTGAGAAAAGTTACGCATTTATAGCACCAGTGAAATGAAATCGATCAAATCCACTCTCCTCCACTCTGCAATGCATCTTTGTGTAACAGTTAAACAGACACATGGAGCAGAATGAAAGGAAACATGGAAATGTTGAAACAGAGAGCACAGCAGAAAAGCAAAATACAGTACAGGGCTAATAATGTTATTTTGGTATCAATTTGGGCATCAAGAATCATGTAATCCTACTGGTGTTGGTACCAACTAGTACATTTCTGGTATAGTGACATCTCTTGTTTTAAGGTGAAAATGTTCAGTTGTTGCACCAGTTGTTTGTTTATCTAATCACTGGTATTATAAAAAATATATATAAATAAATAATAATAATAATAAATAATAAATAATTATATACAGTTAAAGACCTTTAATCTTAAACACCTCAGTCAGATATGGAAAGTGGAAAGAATTCAGACATACAACCCTGAAAAGATGTATTGCTTAAAGTCACTAGAACAAAGACTAAGGATGAGGACTAAGAATATCTTTAATTTCTGTAACTTACTGTCTATTGTCATCATTAAAAAGGCTGCAATACCTTTTAATGTTTTTGTGATTACCATACATTCACAATAGAACGTTAAGGATGGTCAAATAAAATCAAGACTCTTCATTTGGAACCATTAAAAAGATCATAAGCACGGGCAAAAACTGTATTCTGATGCTTTACTTCCATGCTAAACAATTCACAGATTCACAAGTGGGAAAAAACTGTTACAATAAGATTAAGTTCCAGACACCAGCAAACTCCAAGGCTAACTCTAACCACAATAAACTTAACAATGACAAAGACGAGCAAGGCACCCTGGAGCCTTGAAAATGGCAAAAGCAAAAATATATTTATGGTTGGTGGAAAATAGACATGTATCTTAAAATGGTTCAATCCCTGTGTGGCAGAATATGAGAGGATCTCGAGTCATGCCTGTCTAGTTACATCATGGGCCTTGGCCATCATAAAATGCAGAGATCACCCCCACCCCCCACGCAAAAAAAAAAAAAAAAAAATCACTAGCCAAGAGTGCCAACTGTTTGCTTGCTATAAACAGTAGGCTACTTGCACAACAAAGGTGGGGATAAATGCCCACTGCTGTTCAGCTTAGGAGACACACCTCAAAGTCAGGTGAAAACAAAACTAACTTACCCACTGGAACAACATGACCCACAGTTCCCAGATTGGTGAGGATAAGGCCCCCCTTTAAGCATAAAGAAGTCTCCGACACCAAGACCAGGCAGCGTGACTGCAAGGCTTGATAATTAAGAAGCGTCTCACAATTATCCTCAAATGATTAAAATAGCAGGAACGCCTTTAAACGCCTGACTTCAACGGGAAATGAACGGTACAGCAGCTGGAGAGTGTGCCCTTAACCTGACTGTAAGACGTTTCATGTCATACATTAAGTGGTATGATTTTTATCTGACTTACAAAAACATTACTATTCCGGTTTAAAAGAAGAAAAGTAGGCGTTTAAGTTTACCACGGTTTGGTGTGGGTGTTTGATACCAAGCTGTCGCGGACACACCAACCCGACGGAGGCATTACCGTCCACCATTACGCCTCCATAAAAAGGCTTTTCACGGTTGAGCTAATCTGACAAAGTTCTTAGATCAATGGCTCATAAAGCCATAACCATGCCCATCTGCGTTTAAAAAGGCACAGCAGGTTTAACATTATCCGGTGGCAATACTGGTTATGATGTTCATAAACTTCAGTGACTCAACTTTGCCCAAAAGAAAAGCTGCCCATTTTCAACTAACCCATCAAACAACAACAAGCTATCGCATGCTAACGTTAACTTGGCTTGCCAACAACAACCTGTCCATCTGTCCGGCTACTAAACCAGCGGCTAACTATCACGAGCTAACAGCCCATTGTGATTATCTTCAGTTTCAGAGATTAGAGGAAATAAGCTCAACCCTGCAGCCCTTGCTCCTTTGAATATTGTGGCAAAAGTGTGATTTTTTTTTAGCACCGATGTCTGCGCAAATAGCGATACACGACAGACAATGAAACCGACCCCGTCTCAAGTGAGCAGCTACTGTTACAAGGCTAGCTAAGGGAGCTAAGTTAGCCTGCTAACGCTATCTCCCCGGCCACTAGTCTGATGGCAGACAGTCGCTAAATTTATTCACAAACAATCGAGCGTTAATTACATACAGAAAATGACAGTTTTACCTCAGCGTTCTGCAGCTTCAACCTAGGTGAATAAACACACTCACTTACATTATTTACTAATATCAGTGCATCCATGTACAAGTTTTGCTGGGAAGTTTGGTTAATATTTTTGTACTTTCGAAGCTGGTGCACTCAGTAGGTAAGTGTGTGTGTATGTGTAGCTGAGCGACACACATACTATTACCTTGCACGTTAGCTGAGATCAAGCTATGCTAGCTAGCTTAACTTAGGTTAGCTGAGCTAACACCGAAAGAGAAACTTCCGTCGTCGTCATGTTTTAATTGAAAATTAAAAACCCTAAATTACGTTACATACTAATGAAATAACGCTATGCGAACTTACAGAGTCTAGGAGGATCTTGGCTGAATTCCCCCCGTAATTTTAAGTTGTCTGTTGCGACTGTTTAGCTGGCTTCAGTGTAAAAATCCCGGGGATCCCCTCTCCTCTGTCCGCTGCCACTCCGGCTGCCAGATAATGTAATGAGCCACCACACAGGCGGCGTCATGCTGCGTTCATACACACCTCGGAAATGCTAAGAGCTCAGAGAGAAAGGAAATGATGCGTTTGAACACACTCCACTGACGTACAGCAAAAGAGGTGAAAGTAAAAGCAATTGCAGCAGAATTATGGAATGAGAACTTTAAACAATTAGACCGACATTAAATCGGTGTATAGCAATAATAATAATTATAATAGGAAGAAAAAGAATTGCCCTTTGATGCTTTGGCAATATTGCTTTTAGAAACATGCCATTAAGCATATTTGAAATGAGAAAAAGACTACCATTAATATCACAATCCACTTTCTGATAACTGATTATATTATATCATGTTTTATGTATTGTTAAAAAAAAGTTTGAGTCTATAGTTCCATGTAATGTTTCACTATTCCTGGAACGTTTCCTGAAGGTCATATTTTTCAGCAGCAAAACTCCCCAGAGGTCATCTAAAAGTCTAACAAAACCAAACCAAACCAAACAAAACAAAAGGTTTTTGGAAGTTTACTTGCGTTCAACAGTTAAAACCCTTCGGGGAAGATTCACAAAAGACTTTCTATTCTTCAGAGAATAAATAAAAATTATTCAGTTAATATTTTCTAAAGCTTTCACACACAAAAAGAGACAGCATGTCCCTAACATATTCTTTAAAGGTTGAAAACAGTTTTACTTTCAGGGAAAATATTCTAAAAGTGATTTTATATTTCACAAAGATACCTTTAATAGTCAGCTTCTACAGTGGGATTTACAGTAAAAAGAGATTGTACCATCATTTTTATGGTGAGTCTGAACAGATATAGGTGTTTCACTATACAGGCTAGTTCCTGCTCCTTCAGACTGCTCATTTCTGAGGTTCTCTGGGTTGGCCAATTGCTGAAGTACAGTCCAGAGACAGAAGCACATCATGTGACAAAGATTACCCAGGCTACTAATCTACTGCCATAAGCTTTGGAGCTGTTGTGTGAGTTTATAATGGTATCCCCTTTAACTGTAAGCATGCAGGTCTGTTTAAACTGACCTCATAATAATCCCCTCTGACTGTCATTTCATCTGTGAGACCACAATGTGTTTTTTCCCAAGTTTATCACTATTTCAGCTGCTCTGCAGGCGCTGTTACATGCAGCAAAAGAGTCACAGAAGCAGCCACCTTGTCTTGTCACACTTTTCTGTATCAACTAATTAAACAGGTGCAGGAAGAGATGTAGGTACAAAGGTCTTTACAAGTTGGATAGCTACACAGTTAATCCTAGTTAAAGTCAAGCCTTTGTCATGCTTTGAATTTGTGCTTTGAAAATCCCAAAGGATACATACATGAGTAAGATTATACTTAGCTACACACAGGCCTCATAACTTGTTAAAGACACTTCTGTGAGGTGCAAATGAACATTTTTCCAGTGAGATTGCAGGAGCCATATTCAATTTTATAGTCAGACAAAAAGGGAGTGGCAGTCTTAGTTTAGAAATTTGGGAAAATGTTTATAAGAATTATTTTAGGTAAAAGTGCTAAAAGCTACATTTTATTTTTTTAACTCTGAAATTACATGTAGATATTGGACGAAAACCTTAGCACCATCTAAGGGTTAGTAATGAAACAGACTAACACTAACTCTTACCACTACAACAAACTATAGGTAACACTGACAAATTATTGTTCTGGGAAAGCATTTATTACGTGGCATGTCATGTGGATGTTACTTTGACACCTTGCACCCTAAACATTGCTGTAGAGCAAGCAACCTCACCATAAACCCAGCACACTGCAAAAAGTACTCAGGAAAGTTTTAAGGAAGAATAAAACAAGTCCAAGGCGTGGATTGAGTAGTTGACTGAGGAGCCAACTGATGAGCCCAAACCAAGGATGACCCAGAGAATTCACTGCCAACATCCAGAGGACACCCCAGAGAAATTACGCTCACATCCCAATGTGTCATAAGTAACTATCAAAACTGCACGAGGGGGAACTACACAAAATTAGAGAAGTGGTTTTGACATTGTGGGTGATTGGGTGTATGTGGCATAAGGCCTAGCTTTGCTTCCTACTATCTAAAAGCATATAAAATATGCAAACAATGCATTACCATTCAACACAATTAACTCTAGCACACCCAGCATTTCTAGCAGCATAAGTCAATGAATGTAATGTCTATAAAGTGAGGTAAAACAGTCAATTACAAAATTTCAATCATATTTTTATTGGAAAATTATTGAAAACAATGTAAGAATTAAAAACATAGGAACTGGATAGAACATAGCAAGTACTCAAGCTTAAACTGTGTCCTTACAGAGTGCTTTAAATACCAAGCATCAAGATACCTACACAGGTTAGCTAAAAATAATACATATCACACTTTACTAAATTGACTTTATAAAACGTCACTGTACAATAAAAGGTTCAACAAGTGGCAAATCTATACAAACATACTGTAAAGAAACCCCTTAGTGGAACTATCATGACAAATTAAAATAGAACAAAATAAAATAAATTCTTTTTTTGTGATATCTGAAGATTATTGAAGGCTCCAAAAGTTAAAACATGATTTGTAAAAAGTAATACATCTACAGGAATTTATATATTATGCAACTTCCAAAAATACATTGCTTAATGTGTTTTTTTTTAAACTGTATGTGGCATACCTAGTGGCCACCAAATCACCTAAGTATTTAAACACTGTTCGTTAACAGACCAAGCATCTTCTGCACAGTGGATTCTGCAGCAATGTATACTGTCAATTTTCAGAAGGAAACTTTTTCAAATTATTATCCTGTGAAAATAAATTACAAGGTTTCTATTTTTATCTACTGTGGATTTTGTGCAAAAAAGTTATCTACCAAGAGTTTATTGTTAGCAGGTCAAAAACTATCATACAGGGAATCTGCATCAGTAACTTTCATGCAAGAAAAACCAAAAAAACCAAAACAGTATTCATACAAAAAAGGCAAGATGTAAAATATTTACCAACAGTTACAAAAATAGCAAGATGAATAAATTAATTTCTTCTACATTTCTTTACTGCCCACATCTCTCCTCTTGTTTTTCCAGCAAATGGAAAAGAGTCCTGGCAAATGTAGTGAAGGGCAAAGAAGCCTTTTACCATGTGTCCTTCACTCCTTTAATCAACAGAGAGCGTGAAATAGCTGTACAACTGCAGTTGTAATTTTTCTACAATATTAAAAAATATAATAGCAGTCAATCAGGGAGAAATCTCCAGAAGCTGATAAAGTGAAGGCCCAAACTGTCATCTGTTAAAATCCTTTTAAGCTACAGTGGTCTGGATAGCGGGTTGGAAGGGATCAATTTGCTGCTTGTGATAATTTAGCATCAACAGTCACATGTTAGACAGGAGGTTCCTTATAACAGGCTTGCAAGGCTGGTGGTTGGACCGTTTTGGGCTTGGATCTGGACAGGAGGGGGGCCATCAGTCCACTGAAAGAGAGATGGAAGTAAACCGTTAATGCAGCCATACACCAAAGCACCTAGCCTTGAAAAGGCCATTATGCGTCATATTCAAGGTCACTGTTTAAATGTTTTTAAAACAGATCTCTTGAAATATTTTAGTGTATAATAATGGGACAAGAATTACATAATCTCAAAGACTTTTCTTTTTCCTGTATCTATCTAGAGCTCTAAATCCATCTATCATGTTTACTGAAAGATCCAATAAACGTACCGGGTTTTCCCTGGCTGAATAGCACAGCTCCTCAGCAAATCATCATCAAAAGATTATATTTTTCTTGAAAATTAAATGTAACATTTATTGAAAAGGAATGAAGCTAATGCATGATTTTACGTTTTGCAACACATCAAGGCTCAGACTCAGGCGAAAATGTTTGAATTTTAACCAGAGCAGTGGTCAGCGATCAGACTCAGCTTGACGAAAATAGCAAAATTTGTGTGTTCTTAAGTTCTGATTTAACATTTGACAAGTTAGTTGGTATAATGACTCAAACAACGAGCAACAAGCCTATTGTTAACTAACATTAGCATACCATTTTGGAAATGGTAATGGGTATTTTTGGCTTCCTAATAGTTCAACACCGCTTGCTGCCTTATTTGTAGCACACAAGAACCTTTAAACTGTGTCAGGCAATTGTCTCCGTCTCTCTCTCTCATCAATAAGGGCTTCTCCTCATCAGTTTTAACTCAACTGCTAGTAAACAAGTGAAATAATGTATTAATTATCAGCACCAACACTTGACCAGTTCTGTTTACGCGCCATATTTCTGCAGACTGAGCGTAACCACATCCCTCGTGTTACATCACGACCAAGTTCTGATGCTTACAGATGCATTGTGCACGTTCTTTTTATTTCTGGCGAACACATGAACAATAATAGAAATATTGAGCTTGAGCAAATTAACCAGATGTAAATACCAAATATTTTTATAATGGTCTTTGTCATTTTCCTTTAAGGCCATAATCTTGTTTATTTAGAGCTTCTTTTCTTTTTGGTGCAAGAAAAATTTGATAAAATATTAATAACACAGTGTGATAACAATAAACCTAGGACACCAAGTTGCTTTAACGTACACTGATGAGGTTATGCTCAGGAAGGCTGCAGGCAGCGATGTGGTCCTGTAGCAGCTGCTGGGAAAAGTTCTGGTGCATCTGGGCGGCTTCATGGGCATCCATGGTGTTCCCAAGAGCCTTGTTCAAATCTGCAAGTACAGCACATGGTCAAAACCTTTAAACACAGCTTGTATTGTAAGAAACTGTGATAAACTCAAAAATGTTTTGCCAAGTAGTCTACACAGATTAGACTGTCTGTGCAGCTCTAAAATAGCAAATTATGTTTTACTGAGAAACAGGAAAAGGTCATTCTCTACCTTTCAACAGTGCTGAAGACCAGAGCTGAACTGACATGTCTGGGATCTTGCTGGCCAGCTGCATTGCAGGTACAACCATGTTGTTACTTTCCTACAGAGAAGACAGAAATTTAGAAAATGTCTGCAAATTTTCTGCAAAGCCAGTCCTCATTTGAAGACATGCAAGCAAAAAAGGGTAGGTTTAAAAATACAATGTTCATTTATTTGTACAAGAGTAATGAGGACCCTCCAATCAACAAAATGACTTAATTTCTGCTCACAAATGACAAAGAAACCAAATGTTAAAACGGTTGTAGCTACAACCATCAGCAGAGGAAGAGCCAGCTTTTAAACATATTTAGCAGAGATGGCCAGAAATTACTGAATCATTTATTTCACATTTTAAAATATTCATGTGCATATTGCAGTCTTTCTCTGTTAGTTGTTTTGCTTTGCCTGACACTCAACTAACAAGCAGAACTATGCTTTTCTGTATCGACCAGCAAATGCCTCAGTAGCCACTAACTAATGTTATGGGCTGTCACGGGTCCATGCAAATTTGGTTAAGTACGATGAATATGAGAGCAGTTTCATAAACCAAGACAATGTATCACTGTTCATTCTGTTCCTTTTATGGGCAAAATGTATAAACAGTTCAACGAATGAGACAGGTAAGTCATTTTTTTCTTACTTTGTTCTGATTTAAAAATATGAGATAAAATGTTCTATTTTAGTGGCCATGTTCTTCAGATCTATCAGGTTACCATTAGTGTGAGCATTAGCCCCATTTGCCAAGTATTTAGTCTTACTCTGTGGTTGCCCAATACGTAGAAGATGTGGCCCAGCAGAACAAGGGAGCATGCCGTCAGTCTGTTCAAATCCTCAGCATTAGACATCTTCAAGGTTTCTCTTAGGAACCGTCTTCAACACAAAGAAATAAAATTATGCAACAGCGCAGGGTGTGTTTTTGGGTGTGTATGCTTGAAAAAAATGAATAAATGTGCCATACTTTGCCTCGTTATACCGTCCCTGAAAGAAAGACAGGAGTCCCCTGATGTAGAAGGCAGCAGCGCGGAGGCAGTGGGAGCTGAATGAAAAGAGAAAAGTCAAAGGGTGTATATTTCAGAGTCTGAATTAATATTGTCATTTCATGTATTTTCTTGTGTTAAACATAAAACATGGCTCTTACCTTACGGGAAAGTTATGGTCTGGGTTTATTCTCTCAAGAAGGCTGTACAGCTGAGGAAATTAAGAAAAAGAAAAAGAAGTAATGTTAAGCATTACAAATTGAATAACAAATCTTTTTTTGCCCCTTTGTCTCAAAGCCATAATGTTTATTTCTGAAATGACTTTAATCTCCTAGATGTGGTAGAACTGGGATACAATGTAGTTCTAACTATGCTGAATGAACATTTTTCCTTTGAAAATTTAACTCATCAGTGCTCCCTGGTGGACGGAGAATGTAATGGCAACACCATGTATACGAGGACAGGACAAAAGTATTTATTCAGCCAGGCACTGAATAAACCCACAGACCACTACATTTCACTAATGTAATTAAAAGAGGTAACTCATTATTATGAACTGACCTCCTGGTGTCGGTTGCCTTCCCTTATGTAGACGCTGGCCAAGTTGGTTACAATGTATGTCCACAGTTCCTGGTGTGTGGTGAGCTGAAACACAAGAAGACATGTGGACATAATTTAGATGAGAAAAGAAGTCACTGCAAGACAGCATTGAAGCGTTTAAAATGGAGGAACTTTTTCACAATTCTAAAAACTTTTGAAGGAAGAGGTACTTTAACTTTTTTTTACATTAATGTTAAGTGGCGAGCTTAAAAGAACAAAAACTGGGTGCTTTCAACCACACATCTGCTTTCCAACTCTGTAATTATAACCAAACCCATGACAAACAACAAGCACACAGCTATGTTCAGGGCCTCCGTCTTGTTGTTGTTATTGTAGCTGTTGCTATGTCAACTACCCACTGGATAATAAGTCACATTAGCATTCCTATCGGTGGTGGACGTGCAATAAGGGGGAAAAAACATAGAATAAATAACAGAGACCTGTAAGCTATGTAGTTCTCACGGGAGCTGCCCTGTAGCTAGCTACCCGCAGGGAGTCCCTAGAAATGTTCAGTCTAAATGCTTCTTATAAGATTAGAAGATGCGAGAACTGTTATAGTAACTGAGGAAAGAGTGCCCCTCCCCCCCAAAAAAACAAACAAATTGTCACATACTCACCCGCAAGGCTGTAGTAAACTGTGCTTCTGCATTATCCATACAGTTTACTGAGATACAGTACAGACCCTGTGATATGGGAAGGACAGAAGATGAGATCTTTTAGACTTATTATTGAAAAAACAAAACAAACCCCCCCCCCCCCCCCCCCCAAAAAAAAAACAAACAAACAAAAAAAAAAAACAGGAATAAGACTAAAGCTTTTTTCTTTTTTTTTTGCAAGTCATTTTTATAGTTCCTTAAATATGAAGCTGTGTTCTGTAACTTTTGTCTTATATGGTATTGGTAACACTGATTACGTTCATTAAGCACAGAGTTTAGACAACTTAAAAAGGGTTTAGGCTGAAAATGCTCACCAATAGTGTGTGAAGCTGAGCAGCATGGTTGGTGAATAACCTGGGGGACTGTTGGCACAGCTGACACACCTGTGAAATCTAGAGGGACAGAACAGAGATTTCATTTTCACAGGACCATTTAGATATGCAAATTATTTTAAAATATAATCTGCAACAAAAATAAGATTCCAAAGGCACTGGACATGACTATATGCTTTTTAACGGAGCACATATTTAAGTCAATCTATTATACTTTTCTTGTTTTCTGCCACATATACTGTCAAAATGATGCATGCACATGTTAAGAATGGCCAAAATTTGAAATAATGATGTCAGTGTTTATACAAAAAGTCAGTCGTCAAGCTGCTCTACATGCTCAGTTTCCAGGGAAGTTAAACAGAAGAAAAGCAGCCTTAAGTGAAGGTGGTTTTCAAATGGCTTGCTTCATATAGAGGACGCACAGAGGGGCTGCACCAAGGGTCCAATTAAAGATAAAAAATAAAAACATTCTTTTGAACAGTGAAATCTGTAAAGATACACTAGAAGAGTTCAGGGATAAAAGGCGGAAGGAAGCATAATAGCATGCTTTAAATAGAAAACAAAACTCAATAACTGGCCATGGAAACAGAAACAATATACCTCTTGTAATGCAGTGGCCTTGTGGCCTGTGACAAGTCGGCACATGATTATGTGTTCCAGTAGAATGACTTGAAAGGTAGATAGGATTGGGCTGCAGTCCAACACTGGAGCATAAAAGACACAAAGGACAAAATTTACAAAAGTGTGTTATGTAGTGCAGTGTACAGGTGTTTTTTGTTTGTTTGTTTGTTTTATAAACAGTGTGAATATTTTAACTCACTTTTTAGCTTCTCTAGTTGCATAAGAGCTTTGTCTGTGTACTTCTGGGCTTTCTCCAGATAGCCTGCTTGCATGGAGTGCATGACTGTCACCTGTAAAATGAAAAGAAAATACAGTTAACAGTACAGTCAAATCCCTTGCAAAGCACTAATATGGGGGGGGGGTCCTCTCAGAAGGTAAATACACAACCATGACTCTCCCAGTGAGACGCATGGTGTTGCATGGGGCTACCACTATAGTTGACACCCCCCCCAAACTGTAGTCCCAGAAGCTTTCAAGCTCTACGCTTTTGGTATCTACATTTTTAAATGTAGTTGCGTTTCCACTGCAAATTAAAACTACAGATTACCTGCAAACTAGCTGGAAATATCTGTGTCAGCAGTTGAAAAACATTTTACAGCAGATGTTTGCCTTGGACTGTTAACAATCTCAGGCCATCTGACTACAAGCAGACAGAATATTTAAACCTCTTGCTATCATGTGTTCCACTGACGCATTAGGAGTTTTTCCTGTGGAGTTTTAACGTCTGGCTATCACTGGTCAAGGACTAGATTTATTGGTAATCAAATTTTTAAAATAAAGAATTTTGCAACTTTCAAAGGAGTGCAGCACAAGACAAATAAGGATCATTAGATCCCACATTTATCACAGATTTTTCTCTTATGTCCTTTTTGGAGCTTAATAGTGTTTATACTACAAAATATATACGGTTATATGTGTTCCAGTCCACTCTGGCAAATGGTTTAAGTAAATGAAGCGAATATAAAAAAAATGCACATTTGTGGTAATTTACACTTTTCTAAAACCCATTTGTGATGCGACTCCCCAAGATGCAATCACATCAGAATGACCCTTAAAGCCACTTAAAGCCAAGTGTAAACAGGGTCATAAACTGGAGGACAACCAAAACGGACTATATACATTAAAAGTAAGAAACCAACCTCTAAAAGTCATGCTGAGGTTAAAACTTTAAGCGAATTTCAAGTTATGGAAAGAAACGTGCCATTACCAAATATACGAGGACACACATGTGCTCCTTGGGCAGCCAGTGGAACAAGTCAGCTGGGTTGCTCGGCAGAATCTCATCATCATGGAGTGTGGAGATGGTTTGGATACACTGCTGCAGCTGCTTCAAACACGGCTTCACACTTTTCACCTGGAAATGTTCATTAATATCTGTCATACCTCTTTGTAGCATTTAGCACACAGATATACCTCTACCTATGCCACTAAAATCAACATTTGAATGCATGACCATTAAAACTTTCATAATCCTACTGATGTTGCAGGAGAAACATAGCTTACAAAGCTTACAAATAATCTGCAACACAAATCTCTGGCAGGACTCTGAAACGGTAAATACTGCAACTGTCAATTGCACTGACCCATGCATGCAGTCTGTGCAATGGACAGGCATTTGTTGAGTTTTGTTTCAGTTTTGTTACTGTAACCATTAAATAAATCTTATCCCAGTGCTCTGGTGGGATAAGCCAGAAATACTTATGTCAGCATTCAGGACTAAGCGTTTAGTAAGGCTTTAACAAGTTTTAAACCTTATTAACTAGTTTTTAATTAAATGTAACAGATGACTCGATACACACACAGTTTTTATGTCCTAATAACCACTAAAGTTGAAGTTATGGCTCCCTAATTGCAGAGTAGCAAGCCTTGTTTTTCCCAAGTGTTTTTGCTTAACACAATTTCCTCTTACCTGTCCAGCATCCAGGTAGTGTGTGACCTGTAGCACAAGGAAGAAGACCCTCAGAGACTCCTTCTGGATTGGGTTTCCCTGCCAGTTTTCCACTATAGTTCCACATAATGTGAGAAGAGGATGCACCTCCCCAAGCTTCCTCTCCATTAGCAGCAACTAGAAGATTGGAGAATATTAACACAATCAAAACTGCACAAAAATGTTTTTTGTTTATTTTAACTTGCACTGTAATGCCATTAGCATTGTGTTAAAAACAAACAAATAAACCCTGAAACAAAACAAACTGTTATTGTATGCACTATTTAATATAGTGTGTATTACAACTGTATAGCCCTACAAAGTGAAGTATGACAAAAGACTCACCATTCCTTTACTAAGGAGAAACAATGCCCTAAAAAGCAAGAACAAGTCAGGTGAGTTTAGGAAGACAGACAATCTGATTTTTGTTTCCTTACTTCACTAATACTTTATTTCTCTTAACACAACACCTGTTTCTATGTCTGAGGAAATATTGATGTGACTCAGAACAGGTTAAGCGATTATGAAATGTATTTGGCATTATTTTGCATAGCACTTTTTTTCCCCTTTTCTTTGCTAAATGAACTCCTGTATATTGTTTACATGATCAAAATAAACTGAACACAAACACAGAGTTTAAATATAAAACTCTGACAAACATGTATGACATGTCCTCTATTACGCACCAGTGTCTGTGGCAAAGTAGGACTGTGTCAGCTGTGTTGTCAAGAGTTTCATAGTCCACTTTCGCATGACTAAACTTTTTAAGAGACCTAAGAAACCTCCAGCTACCAGCTCAAAGCCTTAAATGCAATTAACAGAAGACAGGTACATCTATTTACCTGGTATATTCGGAGCCCACCACTCGGGCGTACTCAGCTCCAACTCCCAAAAGGTCACATGCTGACACCAAGTCTTTCTCCAGTGTATGAAGTTGCTAAGAGACACAATTAATAAACAATGAATAAATGAAAACAATGAATGAACAAAGTTATCTACTGGGACGTTTTGTTTTTGTTTTTTTATTATAGACCCAAACTCTAGACTCTAATAAAATCTAACCAATATAGTTCAAAAAGCTCTCATACTGGATTATTTAAGTTTATTAATATTAAGAGAACACTATTATACCTGCTTATCAAAATATCTGGCATGAGTGAAGTAATATCCTAGGGGGAAAACATTGATACTCATTGTACTTAATACATACCGCCAGCTGGAACAACAATCTACAGTGCCAGTATGGTGTTTGTTGTGAAATCTGGATGGCTTTGCGCAGCAGGGGTTTTGCAGAGTCCACCAAATTCTGAAAATCGATTTGGAGGATCAATAGTTAAAAGTCAATAACAAAGACCACAAGGCATATCTGTTTTTTAAATACATAAGTTAAAATGTCCTACGATAAGCAGTAAAAAAACCAAACATTATAATGACCTTACCTTGAATTAGAATGGCTTACCTGTTGGCAAAAGAGTTCTGACAAAATGCTGGCAGCTTCAAACTTGACATCTTCAAACTGTGGAACTTGCTGAGATATATACCACTGCAAAGCAAAAGATAGAAAATGTTGGCGGCGTCGCATTTGCTGTCGTTTCTGACAATATTAAGCGCTGATAGTAGCTTTTTAAGCTAACAGCAAAGAAAGAGCGAAAGTCTAAGACTCGGACGGCTATCTAACAAACAGCTGATCAAATCAGACACGAACTGACGTTATTTCTTCATCCCTTTACGAATCAAACCTTCCAGAATAAACAGCGATTTAAAGACTTCCGCCGTTCACCGTTTTCGCTCCCTGCGGCCTACACCCGTCCCCTTCTCCGCAGCATCCCCGCTCTTTCCCAGATCAAACGTCCCTCACCGCTTTCTCCAAGTGGTTGCGGGCCAGCTCGCTGTTCTTGGTGTGGTGGTAGAGAACCGAGCCAAGCTGAAGATGTGTTCTAGCCTCGATCCTCTGCGGGGGTTTAAACTGAAACACGGCCTGTAGACAGTGCACACAGAGTCGTATTTTAGGCGGACTGGAGGTTCGGAAATGCTCCGCAAAGCCTAAAAGGGCGAGGTACCAGCGCTCCGGGGCCTCTACGTTTGACGCCATTTTCCCAGACAACAACAAGTTTTTCAGCGCTACGGCCAGACTGGCGGGTTGCCAGGTTCGGCCATGTAGAAAGAGCTGCTCACTACTCCTGTTTCGTTTACACTGTTTAGTAAACCTGAAATTATGTTTGACTACTAACTAAAATCACGATGAGTTTGTTAGAAGTTAAATACTTTATCTAATTGCATTTTACTTAAGACACCGTTGCTTAAATTTCAATATCAGGTTGTAACTTGTGATGTATTACTCTTCTTCAATATATTAAGTTTTCTTTCCCTGTGCCTGACAAAGTATGGCTTTACATATCAAACACAGCTATTCCAAGCTCCCATGTGAACTCACAACACAAAAAATATTTCTTCTAAGTTGACATGCAGCAAGTTATTTAGGGGGTAAGTTGTTTCCTGCGGGGATCAACTGATCAGTAGACAAATTATTTAATTAATCAGTCACTTTGGAGTTGTGGTAAGTATTTGAGCCCATTTCCAAACAACACATTCGATTATTCCTGCCTTTTGTTTTAGTTTTTTATATGTTTGAGCCCGTTAGTCAGGTAAACTGAGCAGTCTAAACAAATATTCTTGAAGAATGTAAACGTTTTTTTTTTCCAATAAACTGAATTAAACGGGACACAAAGGCGATGAAGAAAATGATTGTAACAGAATTTAAACGTCAAAAAAGAAAAGAAAAGAAAATGTACACAATGTACAAAAATGTAGTGACTATTAAAAATGTTGGCAAAACCTGGCAACCCAATGTTGTGGCCAATCTCGCGAGACTTTACTACAACACCTATATTCGCTCTTGGGTATTGTAGTCAAAATAATGTTATAAGCCGTCCCAATTTTTCTTTAAGACGCTGAAAAGCCCAAATAATCTCCTGCATAGAAGCAGGGTGCTGCTCCGAGTGCAGTTTTCACCCAGACGTCATTTTTAAAGGATTAACACCCTTTGCACTGCTTGACACTTGTGTAGTTTTTTTTAATAGCCATCTCCAGAAACGTCAACATCGTGAGAAGACGTGCAGAAAGACCTCGAAGCGTGTTCCAGGTTCAAGTTTGTGCGAGAACACAACACATGTGTGCATCAGAGACCAGGTCAGACTGATTTATCACGTCGAAGATTTCCAAACACGGAGTCCTTTTTGAACACAGACGAAGGTAACAAATGAGATAATCAGTCGTCGTGCAAATAGATTTAACTGCACAGAGGTTACACAAGCTTGTTTATGCACTGTTTGTTTGGATAAGGCGCAGTTTATGCATTTGATTCGAGGTGCGGTCACTAAGTTGTTGGGTCAGTTTTAGAGAATAATCAGCAAGTGTGATGATTAGTATTACTTGGATCAGTGATGGAGAATAGCGATGGATCGATCCTCGGTAATCCAATACTCTGTTTACAAGCCAGACTGTTTGTGCAGAACATGGGCGTGCGTGCAAGCACGTACTCGCGTCAAGTACATATAGAGAGGGACTGCGACACAAGGGGCTGTGTAGTGTTGAACTCAACTGTAATATCCTTGACATATTTCTCTATATTTCTCTTTGTCTGCAGTGTTTTGTTTTCTTTATTGAATGAGCAGTCGGGTGTTTGGCAGCCCTTGGTAACCCTTAAAGGGGAGACATGGCCCATCATTTGCAGGACCGTCAGCACAGGCTGCCAGTGGCTCAGGCCACTGTGTTGACTTTGCCACCAGCCAGCCAAGCAAAGGTGAGGATTTGTTTCTCTTCATACTTTAAACTTGAAAACAGGTGATTGATGATACAGGCGTGTTTGAGCATGCCAGGGTGTGGTTGGCATTTAAAGTTTGAGTCATCTTGTTTACAGAAGAAGAGTCAAAATATGAGTCCATATCGAGCCTAATGACTGTATATAAACACGTTTAAAACTGCATACAAACTAATATTTTTTGCAGTCTGTGATCATCACATCCTGCCTGTCATCTATTAGTCAGTCACATCAAGTGATGAGCATTACAGCAGCATTTTTTTTAAAGGCACCAGCTGCGAAAATAAATAAATAAACAAAAGATTCATTTATGATTATGATAAAACCTGAAACAAAGCCTGCCTTGCAACTCTCTCAAATCCAGCTCAGTTATACGGAAGTGCTGTTGTTATTGTGAAATCTAGTACAGTCTTCCTTATAACACCATCTGAAGGACAAGTGTCTTCTGCTGTGTGCTTTAAATAGCAGAGAGTTGCCACATAATCCAAAGCTGGTCTTTGTTTACAAAGCAATGGAGTGGATAATATTGAGTAACCAGAATAATTATACATATTTCCAGTAGTTTGCTGTAATAGTGGATTTTTAATGGCCTAAAGTTTTTGTTTCCTTATTGAACACCAGTACAAAGTCAGTTTTAAAATACTGAATGTGAAAAACAGATTTTTATTTTATTTGCTAAAGTTAAATTACAGCAGTTAAATCTGCAATCATCATAGTAATAATGCAGCATCTTTGTTCTTCAGTTCAAATGCTCTTCTTATCAGTTGGGAGTGTTTATTGGGTTCAACTGTCCCACTCGCTTCAGGGTCTTGCAAACACAAACAGCTCCTGGTCTTGTGAATTGTTACCTTTTGTGATTCTTTCATAACTGTGAAATTTTTGTGTCTCTAACCAAAATGCGAATTTCTGCTGTCGCATAAACGTAGGAGCCTACGTGCTGATAAACGTGATGTTTCTGATGCAGTTCATGAGGATTAGAACGCTAAATAAACCCAGATAAACAATTAAACTTTTTTTGGGTCCTCCATTAAAAGCCAGCGTAATATTGTGAAGAAATGGGAAGTTATGGTAACGTTAGCACTAAATAACAAAATGTTTTCAAACAGGATATGAGGCCTGGCTGGTCCGCTGTGGAATCCCTGTTATGTGGTGCGTTTGCCGGAGCTGTCGCCAAAACAGTTATTGCTCCTCTGGATCGCACCAAAATAATTTTCCAAGGTAAGTGTGACACTCTAAAATAAAGTTTACTTGCAAATTGGAAAGAATATAGGGTTGGCATGTTAGCCGTCTGTTTTGTGTATTAGGTGTCACCATAAATGCAGCCACTGTTTTTCTGTTTGTACCAGAGTTTTCTTGCTAAGTGTTCCTGACTAATTACTAATCCTCTTAGTAGATGTTTAGCTTATGTGGGAGAGTGTGTATTTTTTAACCTTGAGGTTCACTGCGTCTCTGTTGTTTATTCACAGTGTCCTCAAAGAGATTCTCAGCTAAGGTGAGTTCAGGCGTCTGTCCTATCAGTGAGTCAGGAACTGATAAGTTGCAGATTGACGCAGGTTAATTCATGAATGTAATGATAAGAAAATACAAATAACAAACAAAGGAGTGTTGTGGATTTTTGCATAGGAGTAGTCGCCTGCTTTTCTTCATTTTGAAACATTAGCAGCGGAGTATTTTTGATTTAGGTAGCACAAAAACATGCAAAGTAAATAATGTTAAAACATCGCCTTAGTCTCTGGTACATTCAGGACCAAGCGGTATCGTCGTCTCAAATGTATTTTACAGATGAAACAGTTATTTTTTTTTTATTTATAAGCAGTAAATACATCAGTAATAAAGAATGCTACCATTAGCTAGAAGACTGCTGCAGTGCTAATATTGTATATGTTCTTATTCTCAAGTTGCACAAATTTTTGTAAGCTTGGTTAACTTGACTATATAATGTCGTTATCCTGATCGTGATAAGATGATTAGGTGCGGAAAACATGATCGGACTGTACCCTTGTTCCTAACCTAGGAGGCTTTCAGGGTCATTTACTCTACATACATGGAGGGTGGGCTGTTCAGTCTGTGGAGGGGAAACTCTGCGACCATGGTGAGGGTCATGCCCTATGCTGCCATCCAGTTCTGCTCACATGAACAGTACAAAAGACTGCTGGGGAGCTGCTACGGCTTCCAGGGCAAGTGAGTAAGCAATTTATATCCATACACTATATTTAGCTGTGTTAGCAGGAGGATTCTAGAGATGTCAGTATAAATCACTCACTTTGGTTGTTATTGGGTTCTTATTACTGGCAATCTATCTTGAAACTCTTAATGGAGTTTTGTCAAATCCGACCCATCGTCAGGTCAAAATTTCTGATGCTGAAATACAGCATCAGAGAGCCTCTAGCATTATTAGTGTGTTTCTTTTATTTTACTTTGCTCATTCTGTCTATATACTATTATCCTGGTTGTTTCAGAGCTCTGCCTCCTTTTCCACGTTTCCTGGCTGGGTCTCTGGCTGGTACAACTGCTGCTATGCTTACCTATCCACTAGACATGGTACGAGCCAGGATGGCAGTGACTGCCAGAGAAATGTAAGTACCTAACAACTATGATAACACGCAAAAGTGTACCTCTCCATGTCTTTCCCAGTGGAATGGATGAAGCACACGTCATTGTTTGCTGAATGTTACAGTATCACACAACACAAAAAGGTTTGTGTCAGCTTGGTAAATGATGTCTTGCCTGCCATGTGTTCCTTCAACAGGTACAGTAACATCATGCATGTCTTTGTGCGGATCTCCCAGGAGGAGGGTGTCAGGACACTTTACCGAGGCTTCACCCCCACTATTTTAGGTGTTATCCCATATGCAGGAATTACTTTCTTTACCTACGAGACCCTCAAAAAATTACATTCAGGTACTGACCATTCAGGCTTTTTCGTTTCAAATCAGTAAAGTGGAAAACATACATACATCTGTTTTTTCACTTATCCATTCTTTCATGCATTTCTCTGTTGGTGTTTCTCAATTCAGAGAAGACAAAGCGATCCCAGCCTTACCCTTATGAGCGCTTGGCCTTCGGTGCCTGTGCAGGCCTGATTGGACAGTCGGCTTCGTACCCCCTGGATGTGGTACGTCGGCGCATGCAGACAGCCGGAGTTACCGGTTCGTCCTACAGCACCATTCTGGGAACCATGCATGAGATCGTGACTCACGAGGGAGTTATACGCGGACTGTACAAAGGCCTGAGCATGAACTGGGTGAAAGGGCCCGTTGCAGTGGGGATAAGTTTCACCACATTCGACATTACGCACAACCTTCTGCTCAAATTGCACCAGATGGGCAACTTTATCCACTGAATCATGTGGGAACAACATAGGCGTAACATATGGCACAGATGAGACTGGCATAAGAGAGGTTGTCAGGTCTGTGGGATGGCAATAATATGTCTCTGGCCTCTGCAGGACTATTGTGTTGCACACCCCTGTTCCCTTAAGGCAGGATGTCAGAAGAGTGGACAGGAGATCTGCTGTTCACACAGATAGGCTTTATCTCAGACTTTGAAAAATGCACAGAAAATATTCACTTTCAAAGAAAGTGAAGAGACAAAAAAGTATTTTGAAATTGTTCACACAATCTTAGCTTTGTTGTGAAATCATAATACCTTTGTGAAGGTTAAAGCAGTGAACAGCCAGGTGTGTTTTTGATTGCATCGGTATGGAGAAAATCTTTGACCCATTATCAATACAGAGAACACAATGAGTTTGAAACCTTTAAATTAGGAGACAAATTTTGATTTTAAGTAAGCACTTTCATTTCGTTAATATTAAATAGCCTGATTCGGTAAGGTATTGTTTGTAATGAAGGGTGAGTACCCAGTGTTCTTTGTCTTTGAATTTCATGAAATTGTGTAACTGTGCCAATGTTGACTGATGGAGTGAAAGTGGGTGATCATGTCAGCAGGACTGTGCAGTTTCACTTTCCATGCAACACTGAGGTGCAGTGAATTTATAGTACTTATGTCTAATAAGTGGACGTTAATCAAACCTTAAACCTAAACAAAAGACAGATTTTGGGGTTATTTGCATGTTCTTGACATTTCTGCTTTTTTACTCTACTGTTGTCACATTGCTTGTACTTGCTTGTAAAGCATTGTTTACTCAGAATCTAAACATAACACACTTAACTTGGTCTTCTTCTTTTCTTTTTTTTTAAATGAAAATAAATAAAACAGTAAATGGATATTTCAAAGATGGATCATATCTGATGTAAATTTAGTTCTTTTGTGTGTGTGTGTGTGTTTTTGTTTTGTTTTTGTTTTGTTTTGTTTTGTTTTTTGTTTTTTTTTAAAGATTGTCTTTCCATTAAAGGGTCCATCCACACCACTAAGCAATGAATCCCTTTGTCCACTTGAGGGGGCCATGTACCAAGCAAAGCTAACAGTGCTGTCATCAGCATTCAAGAGCAGATTTAAATCACTGATGTTCAATCAGTTTTACATGGCTGAAGAAAAGCCTTCACTAATGGTTGTACTACCAATAAAATGCTTTTTGATTGTCATAAGTGTTTTGTTTACATTGGGTTCCTCAAAGACTGGTCTATTGTGTCACTTGTCAAAGTTTAAATAGACTTAAAAACACTTATTGGACATTTCAGGTACACCTTACTGGACTCTCTCTGCCTTCAGAACTGCTTTAATTATGGTGCAGGTTCAAAAAGGCCCTGGAAACATTCCTCACAGATTTTGGTCCATATTGATAAGTTGCTGCAGATTTGTCCGCTGCACATCCATTATACAAATCTTTGGTTCCACCACATCCAAAAGGTGCTTTATCAGATTGAGATCTGGTGACTGTGTATGTGATTTGAATAAAGAGAACTCATTGTCATTTGAGATGATTTGTTCTTTGTGACATGGTGCATTTTCTTGCTGAAGCCACCATCAGAAGATGGGTAGACTGTACTTGTAGAGGGATGGACACGAGCTGCACCTGTGGTCGGGTAGGCTGCGGCATTTAAACTATATGAATCTGGTACTAAGTGACCTTGAACCTTTGAATCGATAGAGCCATGCTTTCATGCTGTTTATGTCAAAAACCTGATCATACCAAAATAGTAACAGAACTCACACCAGACCAGACATCGTATTTCCAGTCGTCTGCTTTTCAAGTTTGAAAAACACTCATAGTTGACAGGGGTGGCACTCAGCCCAGGGAGATGCTCTTCTGCGTGCTTGGTTTTATTGAATGGTTATTTGAGTCACTGCTGTCTTCCTTCTCTGACCTCTGACATTAACAAAGCATTTTTTTGCCTGTAGAACTGCCACTGGATATTTTCTTTTTTTGTGACCATTCTCTGTGAACCCTATAGACGACTGCGTGGGGAAATTCCCCCAGTCGAACAGGTGTGGTGGAACCAGAGACGTGTAAATAGGCGTACCTAATAAAGTGGCGGGTGAGTATATGTGTTGCTTGGTCTTCCTTTACTTTCAGTAGATGGCAGCACTGAGCAGCTACTTTCCCTGCACAGCCTGGCCTATAATGGGGGATATTTAGGCTCTGATCACCTCATGGCCTGAACTTGACCTGTTCTCTTGTTCATTTAGAAGCTTTTTTACTGTTATTTATGAGTTGTATTTAACACATATATGCAGCTTAGTTACTTATTTAGTTAAAAAATATAGAGAAATTAAAATTTCAAATCCCAACAAGGTTAATTACATTCTTAAACACTGTATAAATGTTTGATGTGATGTATTTTTTCCCCCAATATATGATCCCAGTATAATTTTTCTTTATATTTAATCTTTGGTAATTTTATTTCTTTTTAAAAATGTTTGTTTTATTTTAATAAACTTTATTACAAAAAAAACAACAACAAAAAATGTAAAATCACTCAGCAAATGAAAAATAGCCAGAAACGAAAAGCAGTTGTAAGTAAACAAACAAAATTAAATAAAAATTACAAAAGATAATTTAAGTGACGTCTTAAATACATTCACCTAAATCTTTTGTAAAAAAGAAACTGATTTGAGATAGAATATTACTTTGCAATACTATTTATATTTTTAATATTTAAGACACTTTTACATTTTAGTTGTCATTCTAAACTGTTTTCTCAAATATATTTAAGCAAAGATGATGTGCTTTGTTCAAATCTTTCCTCCATCTTATCCTGCTTTTTTGTCCTGCGGGTACGCACGAGCTCTGAGTAACTCTGAATTATATGAGTGTGTGTCCCCAGTCTGTCGCATTATTCGGCACCCAAAAACTGTTTCTATTCTTCACCGCCGGCTGGGTGTTGTCTCCTGAACTTCCTATCCGAGCTGGATGGAGGGATGCTGCCCTCTTTCCGTCTGCCAACCTTTTCTCGCCCACCCTCCCTACCTATATGACCTTGACTATGAATTATGGGATATCCTGCCACCCTACAGTGTGCAGCCACCCACCCAGGTACTGCAATAGTCGAAACAATGCGACTGGCTGGATAACATGGTTGGAGGGCGGGCGCCTGAGAGAAGCGGGCGGAGGAAGAAGAGGAGGAGGAGGGGTGGAAGGATGCTTCTTGAAGGCGCCGTTGCCATAGGTAACCTGGATCTGTGCCAAGGGAGGGGAGTGAACCATTTGCATGTATTCAAATCTCGCATGAATAATTCACTTTGAAGCCCCTGCTGGAGCACTGGCAGACAATAGCCACACACACTTGCACATAAATGCACAGTATAAGGTGGAAATGCACACAAAAAAGCCTTCCCGCGCGCACACACGCATCCAGTCTCCGGGGGTGTGAGAAAGGTGAGGAGTTTGGACTGGGAGGATGTTTTCTATAAAGCCTTTCACTGGACAGAATCAGATTGGGCTGAAACTGTGGCAATGGCAGTAAAAATTTTCCACAAGAAGACTTGAAAACATTCAGGCGCTCTTCACCCGTAACACAATAGATGTGAGCAACCTGGCAGAGGGGCCATTTGACTTTGAATCTTTGCTGTGGATGTCACAGCACAGATTTGGAAGGTTGAGAATGTATGATAAACATATGCACACATGTTCACACCCCTTGTGGTGTCCTGCAGAGGAAATGCTGGCAGGGATCCAGTTGCCATCACTTTGAAGGCCTGCTCTGCGTTAGACTCCTGCGCACCTGTCTCCAAGGCAGCTTCCATAAATTCACGAGCATTAAAATGCCTTGAGGGATGTTTTATCTAACATAAACGGGCCTGTAAACGTTTAGCCGTAAACTTCCCTTAAAAAAAGCCAAGAAATGGGTGAAAAAAATTGCTAATCCCACTGCCATGACTATAAAACTCAGTCAGGAAAAAGCTACAATCCCTCCATGCACGTATGATGATATTTACAAGTGCTATAGGATCGTCATCCTCTCCTACTGCCACCTTCAGAGCACCCACTCCCCATAGCTCAGTCTTGTTAATTTTATAAGATCCTGCATATTGCCACTTATCGTCTGGCAGCGTTGTAAAAGCTCTGGGGTCAGTGCATTACTGAGCTGCTGGGCTCCACTCTTCCATTAGAGGGAGTGTTCAGGCTGCGTTGGCCTTCACTCAATCAAATACGGACTGCGAACGGCTGCTCCAAGTGCAGATGAGGGGGCACAAACACACACTTTCCCACACACACAAACATACAAATGGAGACTCCTTCAATGCTTTTTTTTTGTATGCATAAATCTGAGCACATAAATCTGGGCACCTGCATACACACACACATACACACACACACACACACACACACAGTATATGCGTGTTACCTCTACTCACTGTTTAAAGCCCTGAGGCAGTTAACAAGTTCATTTGCATAGCATTTTTGCATTTAAAGAGAGTAAATGCATACGTGTATGTGCTTGTTCTGCTGCTGACATTTTCACCACTTGGCATTTAAACATATTCAACACGCAATGAGTTGTAGCTTCCTCCAATCCCTGGATCAGGTGAAACGGATGAGAGGCGCAGCCTACAGCAGCGAGCAGAAATAAGAATCGGGGTGTGTGGGTGATTTAATAGAGATTCCAAAATAGAAATTTAAATAGAAGTTGTGTTTGTTGGAACGTACAGTTAGGAAATTATTTTTCACAATCAGCCAGGAAATGAGGTCAGTTTTATGCCACTGCCTGTCAAGGTAGTGTCAAGGTCATAGGACGTTAAAGATGAGTGTTGATGGGAACAATGTTGCCTTTATTTCTCACAAATAATTTGCGACTGCTCTGATTTTCTGACTTTCTGGCATATTAATGTTGTCTGAAGACCTTTTTCAAAATGTTGTACAATAGCATTCATGTTTAAAAGGAATATTTTATATGCATTTTGATAACAGTAATCATATTTTTGTCTATTGTTTTTTTCATGTAACACCATTTCTGCACTCATAGTCTACACACAGAAAGAGACACCATACCCACCATCCAGTGAGTGTGTGCCCATTTATAAACATGCATCTATTTCTTCTGCCTGAGAAGAAACTGGGGGTCGGTGTGTGGGTGTGTGGCGGGTGGATGTATGAAGGAGAAAGCTCTGACAGACTTTGCATGTGAATGGCCGGGGTCCTGTGAACCTTCTGCTCCCTAGCTCCGCACTCAATGGCATCACTGCAGTTAGCATGACAAACTAGGCTCCAAGTTCTCAGACTTTTTGAGACAGCCTCTCCCTCCACACCCTCACCCTCAACAGCCCCACCCATCAGTGTCCTGACTCCACCATAACAAACCCGTTACCCCCAACTTGCTCCTCAGTGCTTTGGGCTGGGCCTAAAGAGTTTATTAGGTGTCTGGGGGGGTACCAAGTTCAGGGGAGCCAAGGAGATGACCCCTGCAAACAGACACACACACTTCCTGAGCATGAGAGAAAATTTCAAATTGCACAATCACCGGTTTTAAGTATGAATTGTTTTCTTCTTTGTTATACACCAGAATTAAAAAGAGGTTTTCCTTTTTCATTTCAGCTTCCCTTACACTCCAACATCATATCAACACATTTCATAAAGCCAGCCCTTCATTATACGTGAGTATGATAGCAGTCATTGGAGTCTGGAATTAGAACACTTACATAAGAATTCCGTTTGGTTTTTCAAATGCTGGAATGGCATCAGTGGGCCTCAGCTGAGCTCGGATCCTTTGGGCGCTGTTGCCATGAAGTAAAAACATGTTACCTGTAATGTACGGTATATCCTATTTGCAATCCAAAGATGCCAAATTTTTGTTTAGTTATGTTAATTTACTTATTACCACATATGCTCACTGGCGTACACATTTTTGCATGTTTTCTTTGAGTTCTGTGACTTTAATCATTTTGCTCGTTTGAAAACGTCGGTCAATTATTTGAGCTCAGCATGATAATATCTGGTAAAATAAATAGATCCAGTTGTCAGTGGATTGTGTTGTGTGAATAAAAGCACTACATCGTGTGTTGACTGCAATGCTGTTAATAAGGGCTGTTCCTTATTTTGTAGTGTTTGTGCTGATGGTCTCTGTATAAAACACACAACACTCCTGAGGGCCCAGAATACACTCCAAGCTGATGTCATCTTACAAAGGACAATTAAGATGCTGTTTTATGAGCCCAGCTTGGAGAGTTAAATCATACTGTACTTAAGAGCATTTCTGAAATATATGCACACAAATAATCCATGGAAATACGCTCTTGTACATAACAGGCTAAATATCTTATTTACTGGGACTCCTCATTCAAGCTGATTGGTTTTTCGTGATTTGTGTTATTGTGCTAAAACAAATTAATTATCCTGTGTGGTTTATATAATTAACCTCTTGCACAAAAGCAACAAATCAGAGAACTTGCGTGTGTGTTTTTTAAAGGGTGCTAAAAATGATGGAGAAAAATGATGGTGATTCAAATATTTCTGTGCTAAAATAAAATAATTTCAATCATTAATTAAAATATACAATTCAAAGCTTTAAAATTTTGATGCTACTTGTTTATTCCAGCACATTTAATGAAATCAACACAAAGAATATAAACAAATACCTAACTGCTTTCTTAGTCACAGTTTACATGCAATGAAAAAAACAATAAAATTCACACCGGCATTTAAATTGTTTATTTGTTTTTCTAGCCACCAAACTCTGTGCAGCTCTGTCCTGCTGTTACAGGCCTTTGTTCTGCTAACAACCAGGATGTTAGAGACTCTTCATTGACAAACAAACAGCTGAGCTATTAAAAGACAATTAGCTCGCCCCGGAGGCTTTACTTAGGTCAATAAAGGGCTGCTTTTACAACTCAATGAGCTAACAAATTAGTGTGTTGGTCAGGTTTTAAAGACTTTAATAAACTATTGCGTGGCTGTGTTACTGTTTTTCTGTGATCTGTTTATTAATTGTATTTCATGTAGTACTATGAATATATTTGAAACCATAAAAAGGTAGAAAAAAGAACACTACAAGAAATTTTACAATGATTCAAAGGAGACATGACTAACAAAGCTGATGAAATATATAAATGTAATTACATGTAAAATAAAAACAACCAATTCTATTTTTTTACACAACCTTCTTTTGTGTGTGTGTGTGTGTGTGTGTGTGTGTGCGTGTTTTTTTTATGCTTGTCTTCACATTTGCCATCAGGAGGGAGCAGGCCTCGCTGTCAGAGTTGTAACCTGCATACAGACTTTATGTGACATGATCCGTAACTCTATCTATAGGTGTTATGGTATCATTGCCACCATTAAAGAGGTTTTCCACCTTCCCAATGACCTCCGCCTCGCCTCACAGGACACAGAAAACGACCTGATGGCAATGTCTTTCACTGTACAGAGGCTACGACGAAATGCATGTGTGTGTATGTGTATGACAGCAGCTGTGTGTGTGTGTGCCTGTGCACAGAGGGTCGGTCACTTCACATACAGTGTCTTTAGAAAGAGTCCAGCCAGTAGGACTCGGCCTTCTCTCCGGTGAGAGTGAGGGAATCTAGCACGGCCAGTAAGCATGTATATCAGGCCATCTCACGGCTGGCTGGACGCTCCCTGGGTGGCCCACTGTGGTCAATACGGCACTGGTGACTGGACACACAGAATGGGATAATCTCCTACTTTCTTTCAGGGCCATGGTGCACACACATACACACGAACACACACACAGATCTCCTTTTATGCCGGTCTGGCCATGGTGGCTTGCCTGGGCCTAATTTCAGGTCAGGACCACTCACGGGGAGGCCGAGGGCTGGGAAGCCTGGCGTGAGCGAGGGGACAGCATGGTTGGGGGAGAGTGCGGGGAGGGGGCTTGAAAGGAGAGCAGGGAGCCCATTTCACCCAGAGCACTGGAGCACACTGGGGGCACTGGGGCATCGCCTCTACTGGCTGTTGAGGGAAAACAAAAGGAGGTGTGATCTCCACAAAAATAGGACCGATGCCTGTGTATGCGTGTGTATGTGGTTATAAATGTGTATCTTTGTTCAGAGTTTCCTTCAGCTTCAGCAATTCGCTTCAACACCCCTGCTGCTCACAGACAAAGGCACCTAATTGACACTACAGATTTAGGCCACTTGCTTTAACTGTTCCCCTTCCAACCCTTCAGCCACTGCTGGAATAATCAGAGTAATCTAAATAAACAGGTTCCGAACTTCAGAAAATTAAGCATCTGTGCTTTGTTGTGCTGTGCTAAAGGATCAAGCTCAGTGTGTTGGTTGTCATTAAAGCCTGTGAAAGTGGCAAAACCAGAAATTTGTTAAACACCTCTCAAAACTTTCCCAGTCTGATTCTATCTGTGGGTTTTAGCCACAAATAACAGTGGCTAAAACCCACAGCGTAAGATATATTTTTTTAAATAGGCCAAATGATTTCCTAAAGCAGCTGGGAACTGTAGCTTTTAGCAAATTGGACCCCAACAAGAGTAAAGCGCATATTTGTTAGAGAAGTCATTTGGAAAAAGTAATTAGGAGCAAGAATAGTGTATTGGCAAAGTAAATTCCAGTGAGCAATAAGATATATCAAGCTTTGGAAAGTAATACCAAAATTATTGCTGTTTGTGTTTTTATTGAATTATTTGACATTATTGAAAATATGAAACATGATCAGTCCTATAACTTTACTGTATGCTTCAGGTATAATCACAACTATTAAAAACAAACATTTCTGGCAGATATAAAAATGATACTTCAGTAGAAAGAAAACCCAACACAGGCAGTTTTTCATTTCACAAATTGATCAACTTTATTCAAAATATGTATATCCCATTAGAACAACACTTTTGGCATTTTGCAATATCGTTCAGTGTTTTGTGATGAACGTATTTCTTTATAGAAAAAGATTTTCTAAATATATATGTGTACATAATGTCGCACCAGCAAAGAGGAAAGTAATTCAACAACAGCAAACTCTCGCTGAATGATTTTACAATCAAATACTTGAATGTAAATTACAGAGTGAAAAAGAAAGACCCCTTGTGGTCTCATCCAATATCCGACCTAAAATTGGTCTCAAATATAGTAATTCATATCTAATGAAACTAATTTTGGAAAATATTATTCGGAAGCTCCATTTTACACTTTAGACAGCACTTAAATTGATTCAACCTCTAAACTTACCTTTTAGAAGCAGCACTGACTTACCTGTTACCATCCACAAAGACGAGCGCCTAGACAGAGGATAATCAGACTCTAATGATGTGTGTCTAAGTGACTGTTCTTGCAGGTGTAGAGGTGGCATTTTCCATATGTGGCCAAGGCTAAACGTGTTCAAAGAAATTGGCTACAGACAGCGTGCACGCTTTGTTATTCAGGTGGAAGCTCAAGAGTCAATTTTATCTTCACGGTGGCTTTTCTGACTGCATCTGTGAAGATACAAGCATGTAAAAAAAAGAGACTCATTAGTGAATAGAAAATGCAATAAACTGTGCAGTTAGTCCAGAAATATTCTTCTAATTCCAAGTGTCCTTTAGTGTATGTTAATTAAGCATGTGGGGATTTCTGCAGAAAACCACCAACAGGAAGAGCTGTTTCACATGAAGATGCACTTTATTTAAATCACATGAGCTCTCTGCAGACATGCAGTGACGATGATGCTGCCTTTGTCATCATCACCCCAGACATACCAAACTGTTAATGTTTACTAGATGGGGGGAGGGCGCATGAAGGCAAGTGCATGTCCGTTTGTTTGTGCGTCTATCAGCTGTCTGCATCGTGAATGTGCATGACCCCTGAGCAAGCAGACAGTCATGGGTCAGAGGTCAAGATAGAGCCCTGTCTGGGCTTCCTGGCTGACCCCAATGCCTGAAGCACAAACACAGACACACACACACACGCGCGCTTAAGGGGGAAGGGTTGCCCCCTATGAGACTAATATCACCTTTGGGATTAGAATCCAGACAGAAATACATTGACCCAAACGGGCGCGCACACACACACACAGTCTCAGATGCAGGATTTGCTTGGTCATAAAACACGAGTGGCGTTGTACAGCAGAGAGGAGCAGCAGAGATGCTGAGTCTGAGAAGGCCATCCAATTATCGTTCAACGCTGAAGTAAAGAGGAGACCAGAGGAGACGCGGGAGGTCCAGCCCTCATCATAGTGAGCAACGAAAGAAGCTAGCACATAGCTACCTAGCTACACTGGGTTGTTATTCTTGGAAGGCTAGAGGATGCCAAGGATAAACAAATACAGTATGTAAGGTAGCTACTATGACACCGGATTAAAGGGCTTGTGAATAAAAAAAGACAGCATGTCCTTCCTGTCATAGAGTATATAAAGTCTTTTAGCTGTTATTTAAACCAAACAACTGATGTATCTGCTGGAATTGGGAGCCCAGAGGACCAATCTGGGAAAGAAATCAGCATGCCTGACTCTTGTAAAAAAAAAAAGAGAGAGTAAAAAAAATCACAAATCAAAGAGGAGAGAGACTGCAGGATCTCAGCACAAGTGAGTGAAACAGAAAAAAGGTCAAATTCAGAAGAGCTGACGAGCTTCGCTACCACGCCATCGGGAAAACTCCCTAAATAAGCCAGAGTGTTAAGCCTTCTAATCCCCTGTATTATTGGAACATCTGTGAGGTCTAGAGAGGCTCTGTCGGTGATTACCAAGACAGATGTAAACAATATCCTGGCTGAAAAGGAGAGGAGAGGGAAGGAAAGGAAAGGAGAGGAGAGGAAAAGGCTTGGTAGATATGGATAAGAAACTGCTAGCAGGATAAGAAAAGCAGACAGAGAGAATGTGGAGAATATAAAGCGGGTTAGGTAGGAGTGAGTGTGTCAGGGGATTTAAGGGGGGAAAAAAAAGAAGAAAAAGGAAGTGGAAAATTGACAAAAGCAGAAGCAGAAGGGGTAGTGACTGTGATTTTGGAAGAACTTGGACACAATTCTCAAGATGATATAGAAGAAGATTGAGGATTGATAAAAATACAGTAGATGGTGGAGATGGGGAGACAGAAGGTGACAGCATGAGGGGGGGCAAGAGCAGCAGATTGGAAGATGGCAGACCTGGGGCCAGGCGTGCCCCGAGCGGCTGACGAGGCACCAGGGAGACGTGTCTAATTTATGCAGAGTTAGGCTGAGGGGCTGAAGAGTGGAGGGTGTCTGGAACCCCTTCAATAGCCCTGAGAACTGAGGAGAGCAGCTATGGGTGCTAGCCGTGTGAGAGCAAATGGGGCATGGGGGAAAGAGGGGGGATGGGGGGAGTCTCTTTTTTCGGAAAGACAACAAGGGGGTTGCAGGCTGTTGTCCCTGCTCAATTCAGGCGAGGCTGTCCGCCTGACGTCCCATTAAGGTTTGGGACAGGGCATGGGGAACGAGGCGAAGAAAGGGTGATGGAAGGGGAGCGGGAGGATAGAAGGAGGAGAAGTGAACAACATGCTCTTTCCCCCCACTCCAGGCTACTTCTCCAGTCTGGCTACCTATTAGATCCACAGGGCCGTCTGTCTGCTTCTCTGCATACTAATTCCCCATTACCACAGCCTTGAACGTGAGCAAAGAACAGAGTCGGACTAAATCAGAGACAAGTAGCCCGGCTGATGGGTTGGCTGTATGAGAGGGTTTAAGGGTGCTTTAGCACTTGGGCACACAGGTCCAGTGGGCAGACTGTAGTTTATTGTAGTGTGCTTAACTTGGCAAAACATTTAAAAGTTTTTTTTTTTCATATGCACATTTTTATTCACTTTTAAGTAACCAAATTTTCTTAGTTTTTCTTTTCATTTGTTAAAATTGGAAGTGGTAACCTGGCCTTATGAACCTATTAAACATTACAGCCAATGGAAAGAAAATTGCTACCCTGGATAAAGAGACAAGAAGAAACAGATTTTTTTTTCTTACCTCTATAGGTCTGTGAAATAATTGACCTAAGAAAATGTTGAAAAGAAAAATCTGTTTTCATTTAATTTTCTTTTATTATGAGGGGGTCACAAACAGACACAGCTTCATTTTAGGGCTTCACAAGCTGGACAGGTTGGGACTATGACCACAACTAATATTTTCAAAGAGTTTTTCCTGAAAAAAAAAAAAAAATCTATGAAGCATCACTGTATAAAACATTTTTTTTTTGGCTTGAAATTTGAATAAAATAATTTACTTTAAAATTAAACTTCTGCAGCATGAACATAAAAATATCTGTATTTGCTAATGTAATCTTTCATATCAATGTGAATAGGCAGACTGTATGCTTTGTGTATGTGGATCCTGGCTACAGGCCAAGTGAATCTGACTGTGTGTGTGTGTGTGTGTGTGTGTGTGTGTGTGTGTGTGTGTGTGTGTGTGTGTGTGTGTGTGTGTGTTGTTCTAAGACCTAGCATGAAGCAGAATGGACAGCCAGCCTGGGTGATGGTTGAGTCTAGTGATGCAGGCAGACAGTTTAATGACAGTCCTCACCCCTGAACATACAAACCAGTGAGTACCTGGCACGCTTGCAGATGTACACACACCGTATGACAAATGCACATATGTGTGATATATGGTGTGGCGTTTTCTGAAAAAGACACCAGGGCTGGCGAAAATGAAAAAGAAAGAAATCCGTTGGTGTATGACCCTGGAAAAAATAACTAGAAGGTGTAGAATTAGCTTCCAGGCAATTCCTTTGAGTGCCACTGTATTCTGTTAAAAATATATAAGGGTTTTGAGCTTGTCCTCGAGCTAAGGGGACAACAAATGCTACATTAAAACTCCCATCAGAAATAAGAAGTTAAAATTAAGTATGGCCCTGCTTGCTTGTCATGTTCACAGAGGAGCAGTGTGAAAGTAGAGACCTATTCACTAGCTCAACAGAAGCTCAGCTCTTTGTGGGTTTTTTGTGTGCTAAGTTGTGCCCGGCCATGGCCTTGCATCTTATTCAGCAGGACTTGCTCAGGTCTGGACTTGAATTTGGTGCCCAAACAAAGACATAGAGCCACCTCATTAAAAAAACATGTCATTGGATCAGGCCTAGGCTGAATTGTGTGATTTCTCCTCCTACCATAAGTGACCGTGACTGAGCGTTGGGCTGAATGAGAAGCCGGATAGAAGCCTACCAATGGAGCGCCACGCCACATCCCTATGGGAACCACCCTCTCACAGAGGGGGGCACATTTAAAGCTTTGTTGGTCTGTTAACACAGCTTTTTAAGATGCCTCTTTATGGACTTGGCTAAGCAAACTGCAGCCCCTGGTTTTCTAGTGACAGAAGGAGAAAGTAAAAAAAAAAACCCAAACCCTAGAAAGGAGACAGTAAAGGGCAAGAAAACAAGAGGGGAAGAAGACACTTATTTTAAGGGACTTAAAAATAACAGAGAGCAGAAAAGTTTGAGTGAGAAATGGTTTAATGGTTTTTAATTTGGTGACATAAAATGAACACAAAAACGAAGAAGCTGAAGTCAAACACAAAATGACATTTTAATATTTCAAATCCAACTCCTCACCTCAATGAAACAAATATCAGCCTACGCAGAAAAACTGTACATCTGCTCTCATTGCGCCTATTCACCAGAGATCTGAACTTTGCTGCAGCTCAATGCGGTGCTACTAAGTCACAGACAAACTGCACCATCTCACTGCATCCTCTGATCCAGTCAGCACACACCTTTACCCGGAGGACTACAGCCATCCTGATGCTGAAACAATAGGTTTGTGTGGATGCTTGTGTCTGTGTGTGTGTGTGTGTCTGTGTGTGTGTGTGTGTGTGTGTGTGTGCGTGTGCGCACTTGTGTGACAAACACAGTCCTGCCAGGACAACCTAGGCTGGAGACTTGGACAGTCTCGCAGGGCACCCTGGATGACAGTGAAATGAATAACAATGAACTTGCCGAGTGTCAAGTTCAGAGCATTAGAGATGAACTGGAGTTGAGGAGCACAGCCGTACACAGCCGCGTGTGCGTGCATAATTGTGTCAGCATGCTCAGGAAATATCTCAATATGAGCAGAACACCGAGCTCCAGAGAAGAGCACCCAATAAGATGAAAATGCACACATGCACACTTCTCTATCTCTCTCTCTTGTTCCCCTCCCCTTCCACACGCAGCAAGGACCCCATCCTCGCTATTCTATTGCTGTCTGCTGTGCGCCTGATGAAAAAGCAAAACGGCATAGGGGGTGCACATGCCTTAAGGCACGAAAACGCACATTTGTAAATCACAGCCCCAATATAAACATAGGGTTTAATAGGGGTTTCTCAGGCACGTTGGCAGGGGTCCACCTCGCAATATGCTTCACCAACCATGCTGCGCGTTTTTCAGCCTGCTACAGGAGAAAATAAGACTGAACAGCCTCCACCACATCCACCCAGCAGAGATGATGGTCTAGAGGGCTGAGAATGCATCTGAATACATTTACATAAAGATTGTGGTATGTTGACTGAGGCACTGCTGAGAATGCGCCTTTGCTCGTCATTGTCCCCAAAAATCAGCGTAATGATTGAAATGTGGTACAAAGGGTGGGGGGTTGCTTCAAACGGGAAACGGTCACTTATTCTGAGAGGAACCAGGGTGAGATTTTTGTTTTGCGGTCTGCTGGGAGCTCAGTGATGACTGTCCCCCCTGTATGTTAATGATATCAGCAGCGTATATGAACCAGAGACACATGAAGGGGAAAAATAGTGAGGAACACCGCATTATGTAGCGCCACAAGAGCATAACAAACTCAAATTGCACAAATTATTTTTACAACCCAGGAGGCTAAGACTTCAGCTGGTGGGAGATTAGATCAAGACTAGGTTTGTGACAATTTAGATGAATAAGGAAATCTCTTATTCCCTAAATACTACGATAAACAACCGCAGCCATTTGCAAACAAACAAAGGTTCTCTTGCGATAGGTGAACCTGATCTCTTCATATCATAGATGCCTTCATCAAAATATATTTCTAAATCTCCCAGCAACAACATTTTAGTGAAAGATGTAACTATGGTAGATAATGCAAAATAATAACAAAAAATTATTTTTTAAAAGTATTCATCTGAAAAAGGAATCTGCAAAGAAAAATTGCAAAAACCTGTGTTAAAGAACATTCCTGGCTTCATATTACATCCCTTCTGGAAAAAATAAGTATTCTGCAGTAGAGCGACTTCAAAATATGGCAGATATGAGAGCTATTTCTTAACACACAGCCTAGATATTGCAGCTGGAGATTGTATTAGAAGATAAACTGACCAGATTTTACTGTAACAAATTTAGAGGATAGGATTCCACTAACCTTTTAATCAAAAAGATGGGATGTAAAGGTGAGCATAGCCTAAGGTACCGAGTGGCTTTTGGAGAAAGCACTTTAATTTTGAAAATAAAAACAGGCAGGCAACAGAAGGAGTGCAGTGAAGCTCTGTGATAAACCTCTTGCACATACAGTCAGCTAGCCAAACCATCCTGTCAGATCGGTGCCTGAGGAGAGGCAGAGGGGGAAAGAAAGTCGGCGGGAAGGGGAAGAGAGCAAAACAGGGGTGAAAAGGGTCAGCAGGGAGGAAGGCTAAACCCCAGAAGCAAGCAAAAGATTGTGTGTGTAGTGCATTTATATTTCAGCATGTGCGTTTGTGTGTGTGTGCGTCAACCCCAGCTGGGAAGACATTTACTTGACATGCTGATAGGGATTTAAGCAGTGGGTGGGTGGTGTGTCTGACCAAGGTGAGTGAATGAGCAGAGAAGGGGAGCTGGTGGGGATCGGAGGATGATGGGAGATGGAAGCGGGGGGGGGGGGGGTTGGACCAGAGGGGCTCACAAAACTGCTGTTACTAAGCTTGATTTCAGGGCGAGTTGAGACGATTAAGAGACGGAGGCAGAAATGAGAAGGAAAACGAGGGTAAGGGAGGTTTTTTTTTTTTTGTAGGAGAACCCTCCAGGCTATGGAAGAGAGAGGGGGACTAGTCTATTGAGGTGATGAGGGAAAGCGGGTCTTTCTTTCAGACAGTCTAATGAACCATAAGTACCCGATGAAGAATGGAAGCAGGCAACCGCAGGGTGGGTTAGCTTGTGGCTCTGCTTCTCTCCATTTCTTCCCTCACTTCCACTGTCCTCTCTGTTCCTCATCTGCCTCCACATCCCGTCTTTCTCCTCTCCTCATGTGCTGCAGTCCCTCCTCTTAAAGGGGTTACACTGCTCATGTCAAACATAACTTGCTTAATGTGCCACATGATCATGGACTCACCTCCTGGATGATTTAATGAAATGGCAGTGATCTGCTGCATTTTGATACCAAACCAGATAAGTTTGGCATCGATGGCTGGCTTCATTAAGAAAATGCCACATGATGAAGATGATGGCACATCAAATTAGCGCATGGTCCAGAAATCTATCTATCTATCTATCTATCTATCTATCTATCTATCTATCTATCTATCTATCTATATGTATATATATATTTAATTTGCTAATTTATAATTATATTTCTTTCTACATGTGTCCATTCAAGTCTTTCCAAAGTGACATGTAATGAAAGATATTTCTGATTAAGGTATGCACATTTGATTAATCCTGAGCCAACATGTTAAATTACAGAAGGCAGCAGACTGAGACAGACGGGGGGAGGGGGGGGGGGGGGGGGGGGTGTCTGTCAAAGTGTCTGACTAGGTTTGACTGGGGGTTGTTTGACCAGGGGGTTTCATAGGCTGCAGGTCTGATTTCTGGCTCGATTTGGCTCAGGGCCGGCTGGAAACTGGCCAGAGGCTGACAGAAGGGGGTTGGGTTCCCTTGCTTCTCTGTTCAAGTTGTCCCTGGAGCGAGGCAATAAGAAGCAGCTTATAAACTAAGCAAACATGCAGTCAGCTTACAGACAAGTGAACCAGCCAGCAAGGAACGCACGACAGATGAATGCCACACACACACACACACACACACACACACACACACACACACACACACACACACACACACACACACACACACACACACACACACACACACACGCATATTGCTCTATGCTGCAGTGATGACCCCTTTCCCCCCACCCCCTCTAACCTTGACCTTTGAGGTCCTCCTTAACCTGTTTCTGAATGGAAGTCAGTGCAGCTGGGGTGTCTGGCCGTGAACTAACCGAAACCCCCTCCACTGCACAGACCCCTCACCTCCTAATTTAGTCTGTTCCCACGCTTCATGACTGGGATTCTGGCTCTGAATCTAAATGGTTAAATGTAATATTTATGTGGGCATGGTGGTCTAATTTGCATGTCACCTATAAAAATTTTAATTTTTTAAAATTGTTTTTTCTTTAACTGGAGAAGGATGTTTTTCCTTGAATTATTCTTCTGTGCTTTGTGTCTCAAATTACATCTGTGGTCTTTCTTAACGGGCCATCATATAAACCATTCAACCTGAGCACATACATACACTATATAACTCATGTGCAGCCACCAGAGTGTGTGTCTGTGTCTGCGTGTGTGTGTGCTCATACACATCATTCAGAGGGTTCAAACCCCACCACCTTCACATTTTCATTATGGCCAAATCTCAGGCCTGTGTTACACCAGCGTGGCCTTTTGCCGGCAAGCAGGCAGTTTAATCACACATACAGCACTACTCCATTTTCATTTCCTTTTCATACAGCCTCCATTCCACTCCGGCTTCATAATTCTCCCCTCAGAGCTGTCTACCCAGTCTGAGTGTTTGCAGCCTGTTGAAATGACATAATCAGTGACTTGGATAAATGCCTGACTGTTTTTCCCTGAGTCTATAATCAGACTTGGGGCTCAGTGTTGCAGCTCTGAGGAAACCACAGCAGCAGCACTTGACTCAGGAATTACTTCCTAAGAAGGGTAGTTTCACATAAGGAATTTGCTTGAGTATCATTGAAGTGAATTTAGTTTGGTCTATCAAGTGTATCTTGGCAAATAAAATGGCCCGAAAAAGATCTTAGCCTGTTCAACGAATTACCTTAATTATCGTTATAACTGAAAGAGGTTCAATATTTTAAATGACTCGCTTTTTAGGAAATAATGGCTGTCATTTAAATAGAAAACTACAATGCTTGAAATGAATAGATATCAGTCTTCTGCTGAACATGAATGTGTGGAAATAATTGCAGCTAGAAGCTTTCGTGATCACTTCAACTCGATAATCTCTGCAAAATAAAATTCATGCATTTGAGCATAGTAAAGAAAAAAACTGCACAAAATGCACATAAAAATTGCAAATTTGCCTGTCGCAACCTCAGCGCACATGTGTTTACATTTCATTTTCGACTTGAATAATAATTTGATCTTAGACAGAACTGATGACTTATTTGTTTGGTCATAACCAGAAAAAGAATGACATGTGAAACTGGCCAGGATAAATTGAGTGATGGCTGTAAATGCTTTCAGCAACTATTACTTCAGAGGGTGCACCACATTCAATCAATACCTAAGCAAATAAAAAGCAATGGGCAGTCAGAATGAGAAAAGCTGCAGTGGAGTGAACGACACTCTCTCGCACACAAATGAACAGTCCACATAAGAGTCACTCCAATGAAGACTGCACACAAAAAAATGCCCTAAAAACTCCTCAGTTAATGCAATTTAGGGAAAATTATGCTGTACTACAGTAGTGATGCTGATCTTTCGTGTATTTGAGCAGATCTCACTCTGATTAAATAAAATGTTAAATCATCTATTAAGAATGATTTTAATATAAAGTTTTAGTAATGTTTAAATTTAGAAACTTTATATAGTTATTTGAATCATGAATATTAGTTAAAAAAAACATTTAAATGAAAACATTTGGAACCTCAATATATACTTTAGCCTTAAAAGAAAAAGGCGAGTCTTGTTATTCTGCTTAATTTAGTGTCTCAAACTCACAAACAGCTATATTCAACCAGAGGCGGTGCCGCCTAAACCAAGATCTACTGTACTGTCCTGCCTGTTGTCTGTGTGTTGAATTATGCATAATTGCAACACTGTAAGTAAGACACAGGGCCCTAACTGTGATTAACATAAAAGCTTTCTGCAGGGGATGGCACTGTGGAGCCCCCCCCCCCCTCCCCATTTTTTTTCTGTGAGTAAGCGTGAATGAACACATGAAAGTGTGTGTGTTCATACAGTATGTTTCCATAAGCAAGTATGTGTCACTTATGATGGCTGACTGGCATATGCGGTGAGGTATCGTGCTCATCGGTTGCTTTTCACACCATATGGTCGTCCTTGTAGTTTTGAATACGAAAAATATGATGGCCCCACCCTTTCAGCTCCTCGTGATCCAGTCGGGTCTCTCTTTCTTCTTTGAAACACTTGAGACACATCCATATTTAAGACTGCATGAGAGATTTGAACAAATTCAAACTGATTTTCTTCGCTCTGCCTCTTTTATTTTCTCTCCTCTACACCGTTTCTGAAACCCAGGTATGTTTCAATTCCAAAGCAAGAATTTAGACAAAATTATTAACCTAGGAACATCATCAAAATATTCTATAAAAAGTTCAATCTAGCTTGCATCGGTTGTTATTGCCTCCCTGCTGAGAGATGATTTTAGTCCTCTCCACTGCCTGTTTCCCCACAAAAGATACTGTAGCGTCACCCCACCTAGGCTAACCACTGCTAGCATGGGCTCTTTATCCTAACCCGCTCCACTCTACCTCAGTCTCATCAGTGTCACTGTGGACTGATTAGACAGAGGCTTGATTAAAACTGCCTCAGTTTGATAGAGGAGATGATAACGGGGATGAACCAACCTTTTGAGGAGGGATAAAAGACAGCAGTGGTTACTACACTATTAAAATTTTCAGCACTAATTGCACCACAGATTTCAAAAAATTTATTTTGGGGACAACCACGGTACTTCAATTTTTATTTTTTGTATGTCAGTGCTTATTGTTGTTGGGTTTTTTGCTGTTTTTTATGCTTTTAATAGTTGTGTGAATTATTTTACTGTAAAACCTACGTTTAACTGTCAGCATGTGTCCTTTTGTCTCTGATCTCACAATAATAAACATTCATTAAGAGATATGATTTATCCAGAAAAAAGAATTCCAATTTTGTTTTAGTGTTGGCTTAAACCTCTCCGATTTAACAAAAAAACGTAAATTTGTATGCTTTGATCTGTCATCTTGTCATATTCCTGAGAGAGAGAGAGAGAGCCCATATGTAGTGGTGTCACCCTACAGTCCTCACTGTGAAGTTAAAAGCTACGCTGCTACAGAACGACAACAGATGCCATACAGCAGGTCTGCAGGGTGGCTGATAGCCTATTTCCAGGACATAGACGATTCACCAGATCACTCTTTCCAATAATTAGCACTGACAGGTGAAAACCGCCACGAATGCCATGGGAGCTGACAATGAAACGAACAATTACACAAACGCACACAAGTATGGGGGCACAGAGACGCACACACACAAACATAAACACACACATATCAATGCACAACAGCAGCAACAGAGGATCCATCAGCACAGCTAACACCACATTAAGACCATAAAGCACCAATACATCTCCTGTTCCACGTACACAGCGAGTATCCTGCTGCTTCTGCACTGATACCCCTGATCCCCCTGTGCTTTGACAAGGCGTAATAAAGCCTGTATGAAGCGCCGCATTGTGTGGGGAGAACACAATGTTGCATGCTGAGTGCTGTGAGAAGGGCGTACACCGGTGGGTCCCACGGCGCAGCGGCGCACCAGGGCCTATAGCAGGGAGTGCTGAGCATGCTAATGAGGTCATTATGTTATGCCTCTCCCTCGCTCCTGCTCCCCTTTACAGTGTGGGCTTTGCCTGTCAGAAGAGGCAGGGTACCCTGGTTATGCAGCCAACCACAGATGCCACATATGGCACAATGAGAAGACACATGAGCGTCTCTGAATGCGACAGAAAGACGAGGTGCCGCTCTATTTTTTTCAGCTAGCATCAAAAGCAACAGCATCGGTGATTTGCATGCAGAATAAGGTGAGCTTAAAGAGAAGTAAAGAGCAGAGCAACTACAGGCAACATTCATTTGCTAATTGTTCCTGCTGTGTATTCAATCAGCAACCGCACAGGGTTGTGTTTCTTTTTATTCTGTCTACGCTACCGCCATTATTTACAACCGATGGGGAGGGGTTAAGTATCAAGCGCATGCAAAGGCAATTACAAGATATTTGCATAGCCGTTAACAATTAGAGGGCAGATGGCAAACAGCGGGCATTAAAAAGAGAGTGAGCGCCATCTTGGCTGAGGGAGACAGCTGGCAGACAGGAATCGGCCATTTTGTAATCGCTGCCAGGCTGAGATGTAGAGAGGCGCCAGTTTCTCTCTGTGTGCCAGGAGATTGGCAGGCGAGGGGGAATTGTGCTTTAATGCCCTGCCTGGTACAGTCAACAACAACGAGCTACTCCAACAGTCGGTGACAGTGTGATCACAGCGCAGACTGTGGAGATCATCTACAACACAACATGTTCTGAGTTCACTTGAAAAACACACGTGGTCCTCCGAGCAGAGATGGTATCTTATGCTATCTTTTAGTTTAGTTCAATATGGTTATCACACTAACAGAGTGGCTTGTGTTAATAAAAATGAAGAATGAAACCGTGACATTGTACTCACCAGGAAATAAGAATCCCATCGTAATCACTGCACATTTGCATTCTTGGGAAACTGTCCACCTGTCCTTTAGTGTCATTCCAGCCCTCAGACATGTACAGTATCTTTTTGCGCCGTGACACTCACTATCGCTGGATAAAAATTCGACTTGTTTCTCCCCTCTTTTTTACAAAGGTCTGCACATTTACGCTGATGTCAAACCAGCTTTTCATTTGTGGTTATTTTGGCAATTTTGCTTAAACATCTGAATAGTGAGTCTCTGTGTGGGGAAGGACTTTTGCGTACGTGGAGGAGACAAAAAGTCAGATGAAAACGAAAGCAGACGATTGAGGGCATGGCACTTTTAAAACTACTGTCTTTTTCATCTCTCATTCAATTAGCAGCCATTCACTTGTGCTGCCATGGGATCCCTGCTGCACAGCGGTAAGTGGACTTCAGGTGCTATTTCCCCACACATAGTGAGAGAGAGGTATGAAAGCCCAGGCCCGCCTTCCTCTCTTCCACCTTATAGATCAATACTGCACTGCCATATCCTCTTATGGGAGCTGCTGTAGTGAGGGTAAGAAAATCTAAGACGAAAAGACAGGTTGTGTCTGATATAGCGGATGAGAGAAAAAGTTCAAATTGTCCTTTCATCCTGGCTCATGAGATCTTAGGAATATTGTGCTGGGAAGTGGGACTGAGCAGGTTGCTCAGACAGATCCTTATTCAAACGGTTAAGATGGAATGAGTAATAAGAGGGAGGCAGGTGGAAGAAAAGAGACCTTCGACGTCCTGTCTCATTCTTCTTCTCTGCCTCTCCTGCTGTCTCCACGTCTCTCTGACAAAGTTTTATGAAGTGGTGTTGGACCAAGTAAAAACCCTCCAGCTGAACCACACACAAAGACTGCTTCTCTGTCTCTTCCCTTTCCCTTTTCTCTGTTTCACACACACATGTGCATGCACTGACACACACACACACAGCGTGTGGGGTGCTTCCAAGGTTAGGGCCCTGGCCCTAGATGGTGGTGGGACTGCTGGAGAAAGATAGAAAGAGAGATGGAGAGAGGAGCTGGGAGCAGTGGTGGTTGGTCCCTGGGCTCCGAGGCCTGCAGGCGGTGCTGGGCAACCTCTGCTAGCCTCTCTCCTCTGTATTGATTTCTGCTACTCCACGCTGCTCCACTCTGCCGAGGAGGCTCCTAGCCGGCGGGAATGAGAGCTCGGCTCACCCGCCTCACCTGCCTCTCTCCTGGCTTGGCTGGCCTAGCCTGCCCACTCTGCCGCAGCTTTGGCTGGCCCCTGCTGGTTCACCGGGACCCCTGTATGCAGCACCGGGGCCACAGGAGGAAGGCAGCCAGAGAGCCCATGGCGATCCACAGCTGTGTTCACCTGCTCTGGGTTCACCCGCTTCGATACCACCTCCTCGAACTGCTTCTATCCTTCTCTTTTTCCATTCTTCCACCCACTCTGCTTTTCTTTTTCGTTCTCCACTGCCTCCTCCTCCTCCTCCTCCTCCTCCTTCTCCTCTTCCTGTTGTACACAAACAACCAGAGACAGAGATGGAGAAAAAAACAAGTTAATCTTAACTTTTAGGATTTTACACACTCTGAATGTCAATCCTGGTCTTTGATCAGCAAGAAGTCTGGGGTGAGGATTCTGGCATCCTCTCTCAGCTGGTAATATGAACCTGCTAACCTCAGAGAGCAGAAACTGCGGGGATTTGAGGCCTGAGAGTTAAGTGTGTCAGGCGGTGAGATACTGCCTGCCAAAGGTACTCTCAGCTATTAGATTCTGATGTGCTGCAGATAGCAAAATATAGCAAGAGTGGGCCCATTATAAAAATCACTCCTGCGTCAATAGAATACATTAAAAATATTTACGGGAAAAGTTTGTCTTTAACAGCTATGCTTTTTTTCCCACTCCTTTGGCAGCACAGGCTTGCAAAATGTAATATTTATTTGCCCTTAATGATTATAAATAACAAAAGTAATGGTAAACCTGACAGGATATTTCACCACCTTGTGGCACAGTTAGTGTGAAGGAATGGGAATGTTTTGGCCAGACCAGTGGTGCTCTATAGAAACCTTGCCAAACAAAACATCTCAGCTTTTGTATCATCCAGAATTATTTAAATTGGTTGAGCGGCCCTCTTCTTATGATAATAGCAGTTGGGAGGTGGGGGGAGACATTTCTTTGAGGATCCATGGTCCTATTGTGTTCCACAACAGAAAAAGAGCTATGGCCAAATTCAACCCCCACTACCTCACATTGCAACATGCTGCCAGAACCACACAATCTGCAAAATACTCTTGCAAGAGTCACTACAGCCCTTCTTTTCACCTCTCTTAGCCCCTCTGCAGTTCTAAAAACCAGACTAAAACCCATGGGCTGACTGCCAGTGGAATAGAGAAGTAAAGTGCTGAGGTTTAGAGTCAGTGGGCCGGCAAGGCTTTGGAAGTTAGAGCTGTCTGTTAAGGAAAGAGCGAAGGGGGTGCAAGAGTGGCGTGAGAGGGGGGCTACACTGTTGGGACAAGAGAGCCAAGTTTGGGGGGGCAGGCGAGTTGAGTTGGGGGACATGGATGGGGACCAGGGGTGCGGTGTATGTCTCAGACACAATAATACTATTCATTGGGCTCAGACATGGGTGTTAACTCCCCTCTGACAGAGCACAATGGGACTCGGCGGCATTCAGGCAGCCTTGGTGATATTGTTAGTTCAGGGTTGCATTCTCCCTGCCGCAGGATAGAGCGCCTGCATTGTACCCGTCCAGGCAGGATGGATGGAGGGAGGTTTGAGAGGTGAAAGGCAAAGAAAGAGAGAACAGTATGTCTGTCTATCTGTCAGTGCTGAAGGAGAGAGGGCAGGGGTTGGAGAAGGTGGGGAAGGCTGATGGAGGTAGTGGGGTTGGTGGGGGGCGATGCGTTTTGCCTTGCGGCACAGGACTTGTTTGTTTCAGGGGGAAACGAATAAAAAGGAGAAACTGAGGCCAAAAGAGACTGTGCAATAAATATTACTCAAGCAGCCAAGTGCAGGGCTAAAGAGACATTAAAGGGGATGGGGACCTAGATGGATTGCATGGTGGCATTTTTATGGAAAGAAAAATTGAGGTTTGCATGGTGCTTCAGAGTTTAGATGCATTTCGTATGTTTGAAGAAAATTAACAATGAAAATGGAGAAATGGAAATGACCAAAATTAGGCAAAAGCTGTTGCTCTTGCGACTCAGATTCGATTATTTAACTACAGAAAGACCAGTAGGATAGGATAGGATAGAGAGACAGGTTAGCATCAAGTTTGCCTCCAAAATAAGTTAAAAATGTTAAGTAATTTCCCCATAATAACAGCTTAAGAAAAGAAATACACATTTTCATCCACTCTCAGATATTAGGAGTTAAGAAAATTGATAAGAGTATTAATCCTTGGTGTCCCTCAATAAAAACTGCTCTTTCATGTCTTAACATTAAAGTTGTTTCAACAGGTTTCCAACTTCTGATTGGACACAATCAAAATCTTTACTGTTGTTTGATGTTCTAAATGATTAACTGAGAAAGACAGACATTACCAGATGAATTGAATATGAAAATTCTTGTCTGTTTCAGAGTATTTTCTGCTTTTTCATATAAATTCATTACTCTGATTAAAATTAACTGAAAGCTGTGTTGCCACATGGGTTTGTTGAGCAGCAGGAGTGGGATAAATACTTTACTGGCGTCCTCTTGATATATAATCAATACACCGGTGCCAAATATAACCAATAAAAAACAAACAAACATGCAGGTATCCAAAACTGATTCCCATGACAATTTGACTCATCAGACGCACTGCTGCAGGTTTCTTGCAAAATTGTTGTATCATGTTAACTTTAAATATCATACCACGATTTACTCTGAGATTCTCATCCTTACTGAGAATTTCAAATATTATATGAAGGTAGTGCACAGGTAAATTGTACTTCTATATTGCCATTTCAACCTAACTGAGCACTTAAAGTACTTTTTACTACTACCTTTATTCACCTGTTCACACACTATCATACAGCGCTTTATTCCATGCCTTTATAAAGGCAATTGTCATGCACACCATCAGGAAGAATTTGGTATGTCAAGGATCCCCAGGCACGTAGTCTGGAGGAACCCCAGGATCAAACCACCAACCTCCTAATCAGAAGGTCACCCTCTACCTCATCAGCCGTTCCAACACAGGTGAGGCGTAGTAAAAAAGGAGGTGAGGATGCAAATGTGAAAGGTTACAGTATGAATGTTTTCACACACATATCTAATCACTTACTTACCAGACATGATAGCACACAACCCACAATTGGACACACGCACTCTCACATACACCTGCTCTCAGAGTATCACTGCTCCTTCTGCACAGAACAACCTGCTCTCATGAACAGTACTTTGTTTGTTTCCCCTCTGGTAAACTCTGACCAACCGTTCCCATAGCAACCCTAGCTACTTGTTCCCTGTGTGAATGTGTGCGTGTGTGTGTGTGTGTGTGCGTGTGTGTAAAAGAGAAAAGAGAAGAAGAGAGCGAAGTATGTGGGGTTGTGTAGAGGTTTAGAGTAGGACTCTGTGGTTTTACAGCAGATGTGTCCATGTAGAATATATGGATTAAAGGGTCCCTATAATGTACCCCTACATAAAATACTCTCCTCCCGAAAGAACATGACATATGAGTTCTTTATCTACACTTAACTGTAGATATCATCATACATACACACAAATCCTTGCCATGGTGATCTGCATTCAGTCTCAGCAGCCAAACCAGCGAAGAGCCAGCGGTATGATGCTGGTTTGTCAGGATGGCAGGGGGAGGCCAGGGCATGGCACTCATCAGGGGGCTAATGCCCTTTGGGGGTGGCTGAGGTAGTAAGGGTAGTGCCCTTTGTCCCTGGAGGAGGATTACACTGGTCAACCAGCACAGACAATGTACCCCCTTCCTGGGATGGGAGGACCAACCTGCTCTCTACCAATGATAGGGGCAGTCAACTGATCTCTAACTTAATTAAGGATAGACGAGGGTAAGAGAAGAGGAGAAGGGGTGATATGGAAGACACAGGGAGAGAGACTGAGAAGATATAGAGGCAGGGATGATAAAAGGGTGGATAAAGAAGGCAAAAAGAGAGGAAGCGAAAGAGACACAATGGGCAAAGGGACACACTAAAATAAGAGGAGGCATGGAGTTAAAAAGAGAGCAATGGGAAGCGAGGCAGGGGTGTGGGGTGGCTTCTCTAGCACAGGATTAGGGGAGAGAAGATGAAAGGATCAGGTCTAACAGAGGACAGGAAAAAGGCCAGGAGAGATGGCCAGGAGGAGGGAGACCAGAGACTTAAATTCCAAGAAGGGAAATCAAGAAAAAGAGGGTAAAAGAAAAAGGGAAGAGAGTTCAGATGACCTGGAGGCACTGCTGGAGGAGTTACCAAAGCCTTTTTTATAACAGGTGCACAAAGTGACAACTCCCTCTCTGTCCACTATTTATGCCACAGCACACACGTCCATTCAAATCCAATGACAAATGCAGCAGATAATTCTATTACTGAGGAGTTTAATAGAGGATATTTAGGGGACAGTTAGTGGGCCCAGGTAGCATAGCTTAGCCCCACTGCAGACAGATATGGCTCTGCAACACTTAACAACAGGGATTTGGCAGCACTGTTGATTGAACATGCCAAATCCCATTTGTCAGAGGGCTGTGCGCGTTTGTATCGACACTCTGTAACCTTGTGGCTACGCAAAAGGAGACCTCAGTGTACGTGTGTGTGCGGGAGTGTGTGCTTCCCTGGCGGGTGGGCAGGTAGGTGTGTGGCATGGTTTAGCTGGATAGGTGTGCTGGTTTTAGCTTTCCTCCACCCTGCATCTGTGTTTCTCTGCTTCCTTCTATCTTTACATCTCCATCCACCTCAATTCCCCCTCTTCGCAAAATAGGGTGACAAGAAGGAGATAGAGAGGCTTTCTCAACACTTCTTTTCTTGCTTTTCCCTCCTTCCCATCCTCCCCCTCTTCCCCCGATTCCTTCCATCCCCTATGGTAGAGCTGCCAGACAGGAGTGCTCAGCAGCTCTCCGAGCATTATTGATCCTGAGAGCAAGCCGGCTGGGGAGTTGGTGTCTCTCTCTCTCTCTCTCTCTCTCTCTCTCCTCCCTCCATCACAGCCTCATCCCCCAACACAGCTCGCAACTTTTTCCTCCCACCCTCCCTCACTCCCTTCCCGCCTCTACTTCATTTATCAAGGTTAAAGAACTCTTATAAAAAAGGGAAGAGGGGGTCGCCTGGATGTTATCTGACTTCATGAAAGAAATCCCCTCAGGCCACTCCACTAGAGGAGGATGCTCTTCACTAGACCCAACCCTGCACATCCACACACACACATACATACACAAAAAAACTCAGTGGCACCAAGCAGCGGCCCACTCATAGCCAGTCAGAAATAGAAAGCAGAAGCATGTCCAGTTTGGTACACAGCAACACGACAATCAGGAATAGAAAGGAAGGAGACGGATGGGCAACAGTAGAGGAAAATAAATACAGTCATTGCCACCCAACAAGGTCAAGTTCACTTTTTAGAGTTTTTAAGCTGTGACTGTCGATTTCGATTATCACCCAATTCATTACAAATATTTTAGATTTTAGGTCACCAGGTTAAGTGGTAGACAAATCTTTTCACTAAAGTTTCAGTAACGTTTATGAAAAAACCCACAATGTAGTAGGGTGGGCCCCAACGAGATGGATTTACAAGATAAGTTCATTAGGTTAAGATTAAGAAGGTGATTGTAAGAAAATTCAAAGTTGTTATGTTGTATTCAAATCAGGGGTATGAAATATATTGTATGGCCACGTGGGCCAGACCAGTAAAATCACATAAAAAAAAATCCAAAATTTTCCCTATAAGTAGAAAAACATTTAGAGAACTTTCACATTCAGTGAACTATCCACTATTTTCTACAATTTACAGAACACACGATAAGCCTGAGATATGCAAATCATTTGTGCAACTTCAGCAGTATTTCAGTATACTGTAATAGTAAGTGCATTATAATTTCTATGTGTTTGAAGTGGACCTGCAAAATCATAGAATCTTCGCTGTGGAGCTAGACAAAATTTTTATATTACTTCTTTGTGATCCAACTTTGTCGAGATCTGCAAATGCTCAGAACTTTTCATACGTTTTCACCTGTGCTTACCATCCTCACACCAGGAATAGTAGCGAATTTGACTGAAAAACCTGAATTCTGTGCAGTTTCTACACTTTGCAAGCCCATCCACTGCTCTGTATGACATATCGAACCTCTGTATTGGATGTTTGCAGTTGTTGTTGGTGTAGAAGGATTTAGATTAGTTAGAAAAAATATTTATTAGGAGTAACCCCAATGAGCTAAAGCAATTATATATTAAAAAAAGACCTTTCAGTGTGTTGTTAGAACATTCAGCAATAAACACAGGACATTTTATGTTTTATTTTAACTTAAATACACACCAGAAGAACAACTTCCCATCTCCAGAAATGGGATCATCATCAAGTGCATGGTTTGAAGGCTATGTCATACTGGCATCTAAAGCTCCTCCTCTTAGTTAATGGTACTATGCCTGTTTAAGCTGACAACCATTACCCAACAATTAAAAGCAACAGTGTTAAAGAATTTCTTGAAACTGTTGACAAAAACAGGCTTCTCAATTTTACTAGTTTGGCTTAAATAATTAATTACCCCAAACTATTTTTAGTTTTTGGATAATTAAACTAACTGATTTTTATGTTGTGTGTCCATGACTGCTACTTAGGATCCACACATACTTTGTCTGAAGGCCTTTTTTCTTACCCCTTGGATTATGCTGATTCCATTTTTTTTTTTGAGGAATGTATCTGCAGATCACCTATGAAGACTGTTTAGAAGTTCAGCCCTCTTTTTTCTATTTATTGGCATACAACCGTACGTAAAGCCTCAGTAAATTATTTATGATAATATCTAATTAAAGCATTGTTATTAAAAGGTGTTATGAAATGTGCACAACTGATCTGTACACAGATGCAAAGCAGGATAGCTAGTTTTCACACAGCCACAAGACCTGTGCATTTAGAGCCCAGTAATCCATCAGTAGAGTACATACAGTTTCTATATTTCCAGCCTTTAAGAGACTGTAGATGCTATTGTCCCTGTTTGTAAAAGGACTAGAAATGGCTCTACATGTGGAGTACATCCTGTCTTCCATTGTTACTGCTTTCAGTCTCCCCTATAAAGACCTGCCTGCACTCCAGGCTACAACAGCCAGGCAAATACAGACAGCAGCGCATTACAGAGCCATACCTTCCCCTCCCTTTGTGCACGGTAATTGCCACAATGCATCTTCTCGTCCAGCTAATTAAGTGAGTCTTCCCCATTGTCTCCCAATACTATCACCTCTTCACACAGCCAGAAAGAGAAAGGGAGAGCGAGAGTAGGAGAAAGACAGAGATGGGAAACGTATTAAAGCAATAGATGGAAGGAGCAAAGAGGTGGAAGAAATACAAACGCAGGAGACCAAACAGATAGGGGATGAATGACAAAGGTATGCATCTGTGTCCCAGTAAATGTTTACCGGTCGAAAAAGGTGCCTGTTGTCTGTGTCTGCTGGTGGACTGTAAATATCACATTAATGCTGTCAGATGAAAATCTCCATTCTCTATAAAGTCAATTCAGGAATCAAGAAAAATAACATTATTCCATTATTTAGATTGACAGTAATGCAGCAATGAGTTTTCTTAGCACTTTCACAAATTTTAAATGTTTATATGAACTTTAAAAACTAAAACTAGTGTTCTCAGTTCCTTGGCTGATAACACAGTGAATAAATGACAACATCACAGCTGAACGTCCCTTAAATAAAAGATCTTGCTTCAGTTGGCTAGTCGAGCTTCAGATTGCAGATTGCGAGTCTCTAAAGGGCTATTTTCACATTTTGATGAGGAAAGTTTCTTTAAGCTCAGCATAAATCTGAGTTAACAGTGAGCATGTACCGATTTGAGAGGCAAACCACGATGTAACCTACAATGACGTAATGTGGAAATCCAGGACAAAGAGAAGTGCAAGACACAAAGGACTTCTTTAGTACATCCATACTAATTCATCTTCATTTTGAAACTTTGCTAAGTTTACATCAGCATTTCAGATCTCTAAAACAGAGATATTTGTAACTGCTGCTGACCTGGTTTTAGTTTTAAAAACAACATTTTAGTCCATATATGCAGGAATAGACACCCATGTTCACGTCCTAATTGGGTCTAATCTGTCACAAAAATGAGGCCAAAACATTGCAGCTAGGCTTAGTGATCTCATTATTCTTGTGTGGTTGCCATTGCAATGGCTTCCTTTAGTAATGCACAATGTGCCCCTTTAATATATTGCCACATATAAATCTTTATGTATGTTTTCCCTCATTGCCTTATATTTGTGTCACTTTCAATAACAAAATCTCCAAAAATATTTGCAGTCTGACTTTTTTTTTTCATTGCTGTTCATCCTCAATTATATTTTTGCCATGTAACCAACACTCTGCTTCATGTGTACGCCAACATTTATAAGTAAATAGTCATGTTGTAAGTAAATAGGCATGTCAGGAAAAAGGCAGATTATTTCTGATACTATGCTAAAATGCTTTTCTTGATCGAGGCTGTGTTTAAAGCACCCTGCTGAAATAAATACATACTAGTGTGGATATAGCCTCGGGAAAGTTAACTGCATGTGTCCAGCAGTTAAACTTCTGCAATAAGATATATTTGTCTAGTCTGGATTCAGAATTTTAGAAGTTCTAAATGTGATCAGGGAATTCACTGTAATAAAATTCAGCTTTTATAAAAACAACAAAAAAACCTGACCTCATTTGCATTTCATAATTTTTTAAAAAAAAACTGCCTACACAAACTAAACTGGAGCAGGTCTACAAGTGCACTTCCCTTCCCACATTTCTAAAAAATCAGAAGGAAATATTATTAAAAGAACTTGAATTTGATCAAACTCATTTAGTGATTCGGCTCGGTAATCAACACTTGTGTAATGTAATTCTCAACATGCTAGAACAACATGTTTTATGCTTAAGCTGTCACGTTGCCTTGAATCCTCTATATCTGTGCACAATTGTGAATGTACTTGATAGAATTCATAATAACAAAAAAGGTGCTTTTCGTTTCTTTTCTTCTTCACATCCTCTCTCTTCAGGCCCTTTGTGAGAATAACACTGAGGAGTTTGGACTCCAGAATGAATTACTAGAAGACACAGATGAACAGATTCATCTAAATTCCACTTTGCTTTAGAGTTTCTAGGAGAACCCCCCAACACCCCCACCCTTAAACACACACATAGAGACACACACTTGCTCCATGCTCAAGTCCACTTACTGACCTCTTAGGGCAGACACTGTCTTCCCAACACATCAACCTCCCCCCCTAAATCTCCTCCCTAAAAAAAATCCCCTACCAATCCTGAACCCCTCCTTGAACCTCTCACACCACCATCACCCCTCCTACCCTGAATGCTTTCCCTTCCCACACTTAAGTTCCTGTCCAGGCCCTGATAGACATACAGACAAACCGGGTGACATCATGGTGGAGAGAGAAAGACAGACAGAAGAAGGGGACTGCCTGCCTGTCTGCCCCCAGCACCCACACAATACGGAAGGGCATCTGGCACTGGGTTGTGGTGGTGGGGTATGTTTTTTAAAAGCGGGGGTGGGGGGTGGGTGTCTGTCAGGACAAAGAATTTAGATCCCCCTCCCTGGAATATGATTATAGTTTGTAAATGGCGGCCGAGATGTAAACATGTGAGAAGAAAGGGGCTGCAGTGTGGTGGTCGGTATGAGAGTGAACACACTAAAAGAAAAATGCATTTTTAGCTATTCGAGGAGGACTTTGGGAATTTCATGAGCATGTAAGCCTGAACTGAGAGACAGAAAAAGAACAAAATCAACATGTAGGAATTTAAAAAAAAAAAAAATCACAAATCTTCCTCAAAATTTTTAATTGTTGTAGTGTTTTCTTTTAGAAAAAAAACCCTATAAACCAGAGTATCACAAATGTGGTGGTGGCATCGGCACATGTGCGTTTGTGGACGCACTCGCACTTTGTTAATTTGCAAGATGAAACAATGGTTCCAGCGGGATAGAAAACAGTGTCATAATACTCTCTCCTGGCCCCCACCTCTGTCGCTGTCTGAGAGGCTGCCTACTTGCTGTGTGCATACAAGTGTGTGTCTGTCTGTGTGCATACATAAAATAAATGAGCTGTGCGTATGCATTGTGAGAGTCCGCAGGCCCAGTGTATATATTAGAAATGTGACTTGACCCTGGCAGGCTGAAGCAGGGTTTCTGCGTCGTACTGGGCGTGGGAAAAAGGGGAGACCTCTTTTCACAGCTGCTTCGGCCGTTGCATTGAACCAATGGAGGCCCCCCGCCACCCCCAGCCTGCCTCCGCCACTAATGCCACCCCCCCCCCCCCCCCTTCCCCTTTCCTATTCACTCTGCAGCCCGCTGCCTTTCAGTGGACCCCTGTCCCTCCCTTCTGCGCTCTGTTCGTCACCCTGCTGCACCCCACCACCCTCGCCACCACCAATCTTTAATACAGCCACCATTCAGCCAGTGCGCATTGAGATGCCAGAGGCCTCTCTGCTTTAAGGAGGTAAAGAATAACAAATACCAATGCAAAGTGAGTAACTTGTATGGTAATTTATATTTGCTGAATGTACTACACGCACCAAACTATACAGTAAATGTACATATATGTAAACTATATGAACTCTTTAACAGTTAATATCACACATAATTTTAACATGGACAGCTTTCTCCCAGAGGCTGATTCTACTTTTGTTTTTTTGTTTTTGTTTTTAAACCCAATTCTGTTTTCCTGACACCCATATCCTCCTCTCTCTTTTCCTTTTTCAAGCCCCTCAGCACAGACTTTAATTTCAGTTAACATACTTTAACACAACTTTAAACCTTTGTGCCGACGCACACCCAGGCAAACACACATTTGGCCCCCTTCACCACCTCCCTCCATCCAGTGTATTCACTTGAAGAGATTTATTTCCTATCAAGCCGCATAATGCAGAGGGTATAATTTAAATCAACTTTTAAGAACAGCCAAGTAGCGCGGTTTCTGCATACAAATCTAGAAAGCCTGGGAAAAATATTCCCAGCAAACAGCCGGCTGTTAAGAGCAGATTGCCAACTTTAAGAAGCCATGGTGGGAGGTAGGTGTTTGGTTTTGCCAATAAAGATAACCTATTACAGATAAACCTCACAATCAGTCTGTTTAAACACATAATGCAGGCTTCATTTGTTTCTAACACTCTCACTAATCTGACAGTATTAACCATGCAACGGCAGGCTCAGAGCAGAATCATAAAAAACACACACCCACATGCAATTTTGTAGAAACTTTAAAAGGTCACATAATGTGCAGAATAACTCCAACAGATTCGCAGGAGCAGTCCTATCATGCTGTCTAGCTACCCTGCTGTTACACCAGGCGTGTTGAGGAAATGTTGAGAAGCAGCAAGGGGGCAGCGACAGGGTAGGAGGGAGGGAGGTTGTAGCCGAGAACCTGAAAGGACTCCATCTCCCTTGGCCAACATGCCATGACGGTGTGGAGCTGCAGTCTGAATTGGTTTCTCTGGGGTGGCGGAGCTGGAGAGGTGATGGCAAGATGAGCCTGAATTGGGATGGAGGAGGGGGTGGGAGGTTTGAGCAGGAGGAGATATGACATGCTGAGGTGTGTGTGTGTGTGTGCGTGTGTGTGTGTGTGTGTGTGTGCATGTGTGTTTGCGTGTTCAAGAGAGAAACTAAGAGAAAGAGAAAGAAGGCACACCAGATCTGAGGTACTGTAAATGAGCGGATTACTGCTTCCCTCTCTTCGAGTCTTTCCATATACATGAGAGTGCTCAGCTGTGGAAGCAACACTGCAATGTGTGAAATCACACATGCTCCCACCGGCACTTGCTTATGGAACAATTGCAACTAATGCACAATGTGTATGGGAGTTTTGTAAGGGGAAAACACAGCATGAATGCACGCTGGTGCATGCTAGCTCTTAATTGCTGCTATGAATACAAAGAGGACGTGAACAGTGTCACTTCTGGATTGATGCATTTCTGTGTCAAATTTAGCCTGTAGCTATGCCTCGACTTCTAAAGCTCATGTCCAGCCAAAGCTTGTTTGCATCGATTTATCTAGTTCGTGGATATGATATTGACTAAGTAGACCAGCAGCCCTCATCGAGTTGAAGCAAAGCGAAGGAGGTTTAAGAGGTGGTCGAACGCTATGGAGGAGGATAGCCACAGGCTGTGAAATCTCCTCTGATCTTCCCTTGTCTGATTCTCAAACGCAACCTCTTCTCTTGGGGGGCATGCTGATATAGAACTAAGCCAATGTCACAGAACGCTCATCTAACCCTGGAGGGAAATAAAAAAAAATCACTTCTTCTGTCTATCCCCAATGACGGCCCTCAATCTCTATGGAAGGGGCTTCATCTCCCTCTGCTTCCCTCTCCAGTACTGCCTCCATCACTCCGTCTACTTTGTTCTCTGCAGGAGGTTGAACATGCACGAGCTGAGCAGCGTTCTCACCCTTGATGGCCTGCTATAGCAACTGTTAGGATAGGGAAGGTAATCTTGTCATGTCACTCAACACTCAGGAGGAAGTGGGGAGGGAAGTGGGTGAGTCACCTACATCTGGTTTCAGCCTTCCATCATCTGCAACATTATAAAACACACAGCTTGCAAGGTTTTGCCAACTAGGTAGCAGAGTAACTGGCAACCGAAGCCAGAAATATCTGTCGATACAATAGGATATATACTGTGATGAGCATCTAATAGAGGGGAAAAACACAAAACAATGAACCACACATTTTCCTTTAAAATAACCAATAACTATGCAAGAAACTGGATGGGAAAATTTGTAAAAAGTCTACCAGTCGGGTGAAAAAGGGTTAGCTTTTATAATAATAATAATAATAATAATAATAATAATAATAATAAAGTAAAGAAAGAAGCATTTCTCCGTGGGAGCACTGGACAATTAAGGGTGTTATAGAAACCAAAGAAGAGCCAACTAGAAAGAGGAGGACATAGCGAGAGAGAGATGAAAAGGGAGAATTAGTGAAGTGAGGGACTTAGCCACCCTGAAAGTCTTTCCACATGAGCACACCTTATGCACACAACAGGCTAAGGCCCCCCACCTAAGTATGTTTAAAGGGATAAAGAGCGTGGACAAATGAATTAAAATATAGATTATACAAGTGGCCACCCCTTCTTATCTGCCAAATCCGAAGAATCTAACAAATTGGATCAGGCACTATTAAGCAGAGGGCAAGAGACGAGTGAACAAAAAGGGTGTATGTGAAGAATGAGAAGAATGTAAAGCTCACCACTTTTCCGTGAAGACATAAACTGTCATACTCTGAAGACTTAATTCAATGTACATTATAAATGTAAAGTTTTCAAGCAAACTAGTTCATCTGTTTATGTGAAATTATTTGAGGGTAGTTTATAACTGTTTCAAGTTCAAGTGTGTTGACAAAAACAGATTATTAGCATAGCACTGTGTGTCTCACCTCTGCACTACAGTGAGGAAGCCTCATCCTGACCCAGTCAGTGACCTTTGCTCCTCGGGTCAGGAGGCTGCTGTTTCCCTTCTGACCTTCTGCTGTCCTGTAGGTCCAGGCACAGGCCTGCTGGTGAGGTCTGTGTATTTCTGTGTGACTGCCCTCACTCTGCACTGCACAGATTCCTGCAAAAACATAAAGCGTTAAGTTGAGAGAGGGCCGACTCCTGCAGCAGGTCATGGTCACAATCTACCTGAGCCCAAGCCACAATTTAATTTCACCACGCTCTCACAGAAAATATTCGAGGATTGTTACACCAATAAAAAAAAACCCTTTAATTTGGACCTCCTAGTAGTATTACAGCATATTTTTGCCTAAGTTTTGATTCATAAATCTAATCAAGACTATTAAATTTCCATTTTTAATTGTCAGCTACAATTAGTGCTTTGGTTCTTAATACAGAAACACTTTATTTCAAAAAATAATATTTATACCTGAATTGGAGCAGAAATATAGTAAAGCTACAAGGAAAAAGCCACCTCATTTCTAATTTCATTTATGTATTTAATATAAATTAATATAAAGAAAACCTCTATTTAATACAACAGTATTAAATGCTAGGAGTAATGCAGATTACTAATACAGCTTTACCTGTTTAGAATTACAAGTAAAGTTTCTTATATTTTTCTATTGCAGTTGTCTGTAACACCAATCTCTTCAACAAACACACACACACACACGCATGCAAACACACACACACACACACACACATACATACACACGCACAAACGATTACACAAAATACTCAAAGATTACATCCAGTGAAATCTGACGTCCTTTGCGGGTTTAAAGCCTGCATGTCAGCCTTTCAATTTTTTTCCTCTTTCCCTTGCATGGGTCAGAGGCTGTTGCTAGGCTACCAAACCCAGAATTCATAAGTTCAGAGAAGAGGTTTATATAGGCCACTGCAATTCAAGGTAAAACGATAATAGAAAGCTGATAACGCTGGAATATGGGTTCAGACAATGTGGAATCATATAGACCACAAACACTGATTTATTTCACACTCAAAGGCAAACGTATAATGTTAATCATAATATTAACTATTTTTTTTCCAAATCTGAAGTTTAAAAATGTAAGCATTTTTTTAAGGTTATAACGTATTATAGTAACTTGAATTAATGCTCACAATTATTCAAGAAAAGGATGTTACCTTGGTAATAGGTCTGTAAACCGAAAACAATGATGGACAATAAACAGCATGGCTGCTCTGTCCCAGAATTGTTGCCTGCCCTTATGAAACACACAGAGCTAAAACATAAAAATATTGTTGATAAATTGGAAGCTTACATTTCAGTGAGAAAGGCTATAGGCATGATAGATTTGGTTGGAAATGCATGCATTTGTGCATAAAAGAGGATTTTTCCCCCTCTGTCTTATCATATCCACTCAGTCTTGTCTTTTTAGTCCTATTCTCTCTAGTCTCACCACAACTTTGTGCCATTTGTTAATGTTGCCATTATAATGCAGAATAAACCCAGGCATGTGAAACAATAAATGAGATTCAAATAGGCCTACAAATAGAGAAATCACAGAGACAATGGACAGTTTAATGCAGCCATGTGGCAGGTGCTTGTAGGCTAGACCTAGACTAGACTAGACTACACTGGGCTCCATCTGGTGTTGAGGGCCTCCTCCTGATGGTGGAGAGGGCCCAGACAGACACATATTAATGTGGGAACACCGACGTCTAGCCTGCCTCTAAGTCACTCAGCAGACTGCATTTCAATCTCAAAGGCCTCTCCCCATATCCTCCATTTATTACCCCTCAGCAATGCATGAAATTCTACTACAGCTGGAAGGAAGCTGGGAGGCTGGTGCTGTTGTAATAGCACACAGATGACAGGGCGTGATGTATTATAAGTGCCTCAGCTTAATTATCGGTTAAATGAATAGAAGAGAGGAGAATTATAAAAAAAAGATTTCAGCACACATTGTCCTCAAGTCGTAACTATTTTTCAAATACTGCGTTAGTCAAATCACAATGCTGTGGCTTTGATTTCATTTGAAGGTATTAATTCTTTATATAAAAATGTCTCACCTAGAAATAAGCTTGTACTGATTCACATTGTGGATATCCTGACACCATGCAAACCTTGCATAATACCAGGCTTTATTACACTAACTGAACAATAACTGCACAGCACACACTAATATTATCATAATTACAACTGCAGGGAGCTAATATTTCTAACCTTACGTGTGAATGGCATACATTTACTAATATGCACAGACAATACCGACTCGCACGTACAGCAGCATGACACCACAAAAGCACAGCTCATTGAGAAGGCACAGACATCTTCTAGCTAGGTCCATTGCTAGCACCTGCCCTGCTCTGTGACGCAGTATAAGCCAGGGCCTACCAACAGTAGCACCAGGCTCTGTGCTGCTACACACTCACACACTCTCCACGGTGCAGAGCCGCAAGCAGCCACAGATTTAGCAGCTATAGCACTGAATTGGCTTGTTTAAAATTCCATATGCTTCACACTACAGAGAACATCCTGTCACTCAGTGTCAGCTCCACTCTGACTCAGATTGAGTGGAGAATGAGCAGATAATGTGCACCCCAAAAAGCATTATGAAACAAGCCTGAAAACCAGTCAGGGCGACCCAGCTGACCCTGCCTTTCAGTGATGCTGCCTCCCAAAATCCCTCTGCTTGGCCTGCTACTCTACATCAGCAATCAAATCATGCTGTGATTTGTGAGAGGCCAGAGTGCTCAGTCATATCTACCTTTTAACAGAGAAAATACAACTTAGTGGCAATGTAGCATGCTTGTTTTACTTCACCATCAAAACCAGAATGTGCCATTGTTTTAACTGCACAACGTTGTGCTTTCCTGGCCTCAGCACAAGCATGAGCTGTTGTTTTGACCTGTCTTCTGTGTCTGTGAAGCTTTAAAATGCTCCTGATAAGGGCATCAATCAAGCTAAATCTACGAATACAACATGATCCCTTTGACAAACACCTGTGTCTTCTTCCTCCACTTCATAACCTGTCACGCATTACTTTGATGAGCTGCTACACATCCTCCTCCTTACTCCTTTAGGTATAATATATTAAGCACTCTGAATGCATCTGAAAGATGGATTATTGCCATCAGAATCAACAGAAGCACATAAAGGTGAGTGTACCTCTTAAACAGAGTACTTCTGCATGGTGTGACATGGCACGATGACGCACCTGCATTTTGCTTTTTAAAGGTAAAATACAACAATGTGCATTAACAGGAGCACTGCAGATTGCTACCAATAAGAAGCAGCTTTGATTCTTAATACTATTTTTCCAAATCCAATAGGCTACACAAACAGGCCAGCAGAGAGGGGATATGGGGGCTTCTGATAGAACACGTGACATTCAAGATCCCTCCAATCAGGTGCCTCTTCTAGCTACAGCTCGTGCTCATCTCACCTCATCTCCCCTGTTTATCGGCATCGAAATAACTACACGGTTAATGCAAAAAAACATACAAAAAAAACCCCTATCTAAAACACCAGTCTTAGCTACTGTAACAAGGCAAGCATGTTCCATTTAAAGAGAAAGCACCAAAGCATGAACACCACTGCCGAATCGCCCTCCTCCTCCTCATCACTCTATGAATGGAGCCTGTCTCCGGTTGCTACTGTCACTCCACGCAAGCTTCTCGAATGAAATATAGCACCACGAATCCCGTTTTTTGGAGGCCATGTTTCTCTCTGCACCGGTGCACGTCCAAGGAGATGGGATACGTTTCCCTGTGCGATGCACGGACGCTGCCGCGGGCTTCCAATCCTCCGTGCAGGCTGCATCCATCCGCTCCGGCAGCACCCCCTTCTCGGTCCGGTTCCGGCTCGCTCTGCCGTGACGACTGCAGAATTAGTTTATACATTCGGTTCTCTAGCTTTATGATATTACATAAACTCATACAGCTAGATAACCAAAGAGAAAAACTAACCCACGTCTCTTAAAGGGGCCGCCGCCGGAGGTGCTTGTGTTGTGGTCACATGGAGCCATTGCATTCCGCCTGCATGCATGCGCACGCCTCTCTCTCTCTCTCCCTCTCTCTCTCGTTCTCTCTCTCTATAATGTACACACCGAAATGCGCGCATGCACAAAGCAGGTTACAGTCAAGGTAATACCCTGTTTTATTATGATCTTTACGGTATGGCTTGTTCAGAACAAGCCTAGCATCACCAGACAGCTCCAAACTGAAAAGGCATTAATACAGAGGCAGGACAAAAATATTAAGAAAGGAACATGCAAGCCATAGTTTACATCCCCACAATCACCACATGGGCTTCAGAGGCAAAGCAGCAATGGCACCATACAACGTGTCTTATTTTCAACCGAGCCTATTCCTACCTCGTAGCAATCAAACTGCGGACTATTCATCATCTCCGTTCTTCAAAAACACTGGTGAACTTCCTCCTACTACAAGTCCTGAGGAGCATCTGCAGGGTGAAGTCACCCAGCTGCAGGAGGAGGATGATGATACATCCACCTGTCATCTATGGACAGGCGTAACAGGGAACCCGGCTCCATGCCCTAATATAGCATACATGTACCAACTATTAATGTCCAACTTTGGCTCCTACAGCGATAACACAACACATAAGAGACAATGCTACGTCCGCTCTTTTCCCAACAGAACTCACAAACAACCGGCTTATTGTTCTTTTAAATGCCAACTCACATCGACCCATTTCAGAGCATAGAGCACAGTTTCCTCGTTGAGTGAATTAATCCATGAATTGTTTGAAAGCAAGACAAACTTCCAAAGGCCTATATAACCTACAGCACACGAGCTTCCAGCTAAATGTCAACAACATGATCTAGTGGAACAAGTCCCGCCTCACTTGATGTTACTGTATGTTCTTATAGCATGTTGTGGCATGCTATAAGATGACAGCAGGACGAACAAGCCTTTATAATCCTTTATAATCAGCCACACATGGCTATTATACTCGAACTTGCTACTTTTCCTCGTGATAAGCGCGTCGAGCTAGATTTTAGGGGGGGAGAATGGATTCCAAATATAAAGGCAGGACGAAATACTAAATCGACATCTTTAATAAGGAAGCCAGTTTTGCGGTACAAATACTTATTTTTTTAAATAAATTAATGGTGCCCAAGTAAATCAAAACAAATAAGGTAAATAATTTAAATTAATTGTATTATTTTTACTTTCATTTTAATTGTCATAAAATTTTAGATTAGGTAGGTCACGCTGAATTGAGAATAATACACAACATACTCACAGATTCTATTTGAAAGAGCAGGTTCCATAATCGGACGCTCACACCTTGCTCAGAGGCAGCAATATTAAAATCCACTAGGCAGAAATATTCTTCCAGTCTCAGATCGGGATTGAAGCCTCCTCCTTTGGCTATGTCCAGCTGTGATACCGCGTGGCGACCATGTGGGATACCGACGCGCGCGAAGACAAAGCCAATTTTACACAGAACATCACCATGTGCACGTAAGAAATACACGAGAAATAATGTGCGATATCAAGCAAGCCGCAGCAAAGCCCGAGGAAGAGAAAGCGAGAGTGAGGAGAAGGCGCATAGCAGTGTCAGATATGGGGAGCAGGAGGCGGAGGGCCGCTCCGGGGCCTCGGGGTCAGACTGCCAAGGGATACGCGCGAAATTAGGTATGCTCACTGGCACACACACACATGGGTTAGCATCAGAGATATGGGGTGGATAAAACGGACACACGAAGTAATGAAAGTTCAAGACAGAGTAGACACAATGTTTTCCAGAACAGCTTCCATTAAGCTTATTCGCTATAATAAACAAATACCGCCTGTGGGAGTGGTTGTTGGACCTCAATATGAAGTCCGAAGACCCTGCCAAAATCTACTAGAGGTGATTTCCCTCAACAATGTAAGGGCTAATTATTTTCCTTTTCTATTGTCAGTCTACAGATCATGTACTGTGCTTTCCTCACATCGCTAATAACAACAGCATAGCAGAAGCCTATTCCAAAAAAAAGATAACCAGAAATGGAGATAGCCATGCAACTGTGTGTAACACCACCACAGTCACATGAATGCATGAATCTGCATGGGCAGCATACACCTGTCCGTGTTTAGGGACATCCCTACATATCCTGTGCGTAAAGACAGGAAGTCTGCTCGTATGAAGAAAGATATAACAGCCTGCACCCTGTTTTTGGATAAAAGCCCGTTAAGTTAAGCAGTATAGTGTTATTTTTAATTACAAATCATCTTATTTTTACAGCCCTGTTCCATTTTCTATGCGTTTATTTTGATTATGACTACTAGGTTTCAGGAAATCAGCATTTAAGCTTTAGTTAATAATTTCAGTGAGATGATTGTCTGGAGGTCTAATTAACAAAATGCAGAGAATGACTACAAAGCGTCAGTGTACGCAAAAACATAAATAGGAATACATTAGACGTAGGATTTCGTGCAATCTCAGTAAAAGCCTGTAATGTGTTAGCTCGTCACTTTCAGCTGACGCTGCGTGTTTTAGATGGAGCGTCATAAAATTCACAACCTTTACCAAACAGTTTATTCAAAAGTATATTCATAATAATCACCCCCTCCCCCTTCGCTCTCTCCTTATGTGTGTGTGTGTGTGTGTGTGTGTGTGTGTGGCTCCT